>NC_052508.1:53113808-53140071 GCF_014356525.2 Nilaparvata lugens | reverse complement strand
ACAATTTTGACAATTTTTTTATGAACAAAAGAAATTCCAATTCTAATGAGATACATTGAAGCAGCAAGGTTGATCTAAGGATTGAATAATATAGGCCTACTGTGTAATAAAAGAGTAAAGCAAATCTTTAATTCAAATTCGTCCTTTATTTTCTATACTATAATAATTCACTAATTGGAAGATTCCGAGAACGAACCTGATAAATAATTTACTATAACTAAATTCAATCGCACTAAAAACTTTGTAATTTTTCATTGCGTCAAAAACATATGGTAACCTACAAACTAGCAAGGAAATTGATCCAACCAGTCTTTTGACCGTGTTCAAATAATTTGATCGCCCGTTCGGCGGCAGTCAAACTTAACCATTGGTTTGACCGTGGTTAAACTTAACTGGTGTTGGTGGAACGAATTATTTCTGATTTGACCAGCTGATAGATTTTAACCATGTTCAAATGCCTTGACCAAGGTTGGTGAAACGGGGCATAAAACGTTTATTATTTTGTCTCTGGCACAACACAGCCCATCATCTGACATTCGTTCAACATGCTCTTTCAATATTGTTTCTGATACTTTGCAACTCTCTCATTCATAAAGAATCTCTGTGTGTAGGGAGCTTCCTTCAAGCTCTCTAGGGAGTTTCCTCCATTTAAGGATCTAGGGAATCGGGAGTTTATGTTATTGCAAATATAGGAATATCACCCCATGAACCATAACTCACCCATATGCCGTTTCAAAGTCACGGAGGCAAAGCTACAGGATGCGTACTGTACACATTTTGTTCGACTCAAGTGTCAGGAACACGCGCATCTCACTTTTCATCAGTTGTATGCTTATTATATCTTACAAATAATGATAAAGGTGCGATGATTATGATATGTATATGATTATGATGTGATATACTTATAATTAAGTATATAATTATACTGTATATAATTATGTGATGTGTATATGATGTGATGATTATGTGTGTATGATTATTGTATCTTACAAATAATGATAAAGGTGCGTACAGACTTATTCGCCACGAACAAGCGAATCAGCTGATGGAAAGCTTATTATATCTGTATCATACTTAGTATTCGCGTGTTCGTGGCGCATAAGTCTGTACGCACCTTTATGCGTCCACACTGGCTATAGGCAAGCTGTGTTTGTTGGTTGAAACTAAAAAACAATTACACAGTTTCCTTATAATAATTATGTGATGATTATGTGTGTATGATTATTGTATCTTACAAATAATGATAAAGGTGCGTACAGACTTATGCGCCACGAACAAGCGAATCAGCTGATGGAAAGCTTATTATATCTGTATCATACTTAGTATTCGCGTGTTCGTGGCGCATAAGTCTGTATGCACCTTTATGCGTCCACACTGGCTATAGACAAGCTGTGTTTGTTGGTCGAAACTAAAAAACAATTACACAGTTTCCTTATAATAATTAGGTAAGTTTGTCTTATAACTGTATGTCAAACAATAAAATTGATTATTAATTAATTTGTAACTGAAGTTCACTTATTAATAACAAGCATGTATGTCAAACATTTCCTTAGTGTGAGCGATAAAAATAACATTAAATTTTGTTAACAATAGAATACCTCAAGAGAGGATTCATCAGCAAGCTTATATATATTCAAATACTCCAAGAAAAGTTTATCCAATGAATTAATAAATGACATGGATGTATAAAAATCACCATCAGTATGAAAGGTGTGAAGCTTTACAAAAAGATTACCTGGTCTTACTTCATAGTTCCTGATTTATGAAACAAAAAAATTGCAGTTGGTTAAAGTTATGTCTTTACACTTGGAACAATAACAATTTACAGGCAAGTATAATGAGGATCAAAAGCTGCACTTACTCAAAACTTTTTCCAGCATACAAATATCCAACAAATGCATCCAAGTCCATTTGCCCATTTTTTCTGATCTCATCTAAAAGGGCTGTCCTGAACGTCTCTGTCATAAACAATGAAAATGATTATTAATACAATGATTTGTAATGTCTTAATAGGGACATGAAAATGGAGATAAGATTTTTAGAAAAATATAATACTAGAATCGATAAATACAATGTAGAACTGGATAATAATATTACAATAAGATCCACTTTCAACTGGTTTCAAGCTTTCCTTATAAAATATCATCAATGATGCTATTTCTATGTTGATGATCTATTCTATTTCTATTTGAATTTCCATTCAACTCATGCTGACAAATGAAACTGAATCTCACTATGCCTATAGCTTTACCTACACAATAAATAAAAATGTTTTTGAATGTTCAGAAATGCTGCAAACACTACCGGTAGCGAATAGTTAGGCATGTTAGGCATAGTTACTACTTGATACCGTAATGAAAATATGGTAGTTATGATTACACTACAACCATAATAATTCTACTATGTGGATGTAATTCTATTATGAGGATGATGCTTGGTCTGTCATTAGATCACAGTAAATTATTCTCTCCATAAAACGATATGTTGATTCCCTATGAGAGAAGGTCGATTGATAATGTGAGAAGGTCGGAATCGTCACAATTGTTGAGCATTAATTAATATAAGCAGAGGCAATCACCTTCTCCCATTAGATTTGGATGACAGAGATCGTTCTCACTGGAAACCATAAATTGGAGATCATGAAAGTCACTATCAAGAAAAATATTTATCAGGAATGTTGAAAGTTGAAGTAAATATCACTATAAAAAAGTAAGCATTGGAGAGTGAAACTAATTCTGCAAATTACTAGCACTTTCAATGTAAATAGTACGTGATCCTAAAGTATGATCACATTGGATGCGTGTATGTGCAAGTTTACGTCAGATAGTGAATATCACTAGGCTATATCACAGCGGAAGGATGGCAAATCAGTGTAAAGTAAAGCGCGAAGTCAACTTCTCCGTCCCATTCTGTATAATGTGGACAAATTCTATTAATTTCATGAACAATTGAAGAATCATTTGATAAAAATTTATGTTACCTTTGTCCTGTATCATTTTATCAAATTTTCTTGAATTGTAAACGCTGTTCACATCTCTCTCAGTGATATATCCATCTTTGTCATCATCTAGATCATTGAAAGTTTCTGAAAAAAAAGAACTCGGTTCAATATGTAATTAATTTTTCAACTCAACATTTGTCTCGAAGTACTCTTAACTGCTGAATACAGATAATAAGTTAATAATTTGATTGTCAAGTCAACAGACTTTATTCCTGTTGTCAACAGATTGTTGATAATGAATCCAATGTGATTCGATAGCTTGCTCCAGTCGGTGAGTGGATGTTTCATATTTTTAACAATTATTCCAGTCTTCAAGTTGTCATTTTAGTGTTTAAACTTGATGAATGCATATAGCAGTTCGCGATGAATGAAGAAATTCAGCTATTTGAAATCACCACGATAGGTATTATTAATTTTAGTTGAGTGATTCCTTGTAGGAATCATGTTACTTCCATTAGCCAACACTCTTATTTTCATCAAAATTAAGCATAGATAGATTCCCACATATTGGTATCAGTGTCCGAGTCCGGTTCAGTGAAAATTTTCTTCCTATGAGTTCTGATTGGACAATTCCCATTCAGCGGCGATGGTTGAGTGTAATTGGCCAATTAGAGATCATGAGTAGAATAATATTTCTACTTGTCAGACTGAGATACAAACACTGGAATGTTGAAGTCTACCTTCAAATGTTTGAAGTGAGCTCTGTCAAGCAGCCACTTCAGCAGTTTTACGAGTAAATAGCATTTCAAATATTCAACTAAATAAAGGTTTCTATTCTTCAATATTGCAACGAAAAGTTGGTATTTTTTCTGTAGTCATGATCAGAATGATTCATGAGTTTGCAATAACTAGGTACTGTAGGTTAATAATATTATAGAAATTTGATCAATCTTACCTCTGCATCTATCTCTATCGGCATCTGTTATTTCCTGGAACACAATAACAAGTAGTATGTTATAACTATGTTATTGAAGAAATCAAAATACATTCAGTTGATGCTTCTGAAAGAATTTGTGAACATATTACCAGAGAAGAATGTCAAGTAAATGAAATAACTAACAATTCTTTGGGTAAAATTCGAATGAACTACGATAGAACTGAACAAAAAAGCTTGACATTTTTTTTCTATAACTGCGCGTAATACAAGAATTTACATACTCAATTCTCCTCGTAAAACAGCTTATTTCTGAGGAGAATCTACTTTTTCGCTCGCTAACCATCTGCCATTTTCTTTACGCTCGCTTATCATTCGCACATGCGCAGAAAAGTTTCTTTACGCTCGCTAATCAGCTGTTGATAAGCAGCTCGCTGCTGACCAAAAGTAGGTCAGATCTTAACCTAAAAAGTCGGTAATTGACTATTGTACCGGACTACCGGTTCTGCAGCCATAATGGATATCAGTGTAGACTAATTATTATCAACCCCGCCAGATATAAGTTATTTAACAGGTTTGCAGTTGTAGAAAAAATTTTGTATGTAATTCGCGCATAATGCTTCTTTATCGCTCTTGCAAAATTATCACGCTCCGCTTAGCATGAAAAAGTCGCGCATTACGCTCTTAATACATAAATAGCTATTTCAGAACACAGTATCTAAACTGTATGTCATTATTGTAATTTCTTATATATTTTTTTGTACTCTTTATATTGTACATATGTGTAGTGAACAATATAAGCATTAGCGGTTCCAAAAATATGTAGAATTCATTAAAATTATATTATTGCTTAGGATGTTATCAATAGATATAAAGAATGTTATCATTCGATATTGAATGTCTGTATATTATTAACTATACATCAAAAGAAATAAAGAAAATGCAGTCATAGAAATGATTACACAGGTGCGGCAGAACCGATTAAGCAGATTGTTTTGATTGTCACATCAACTGTGATAGAGATAAAATCATAGAGGATAGATAGCACAAGAAGATATCTCATGGTATACTTATTTTATGTTCCAAATTTTAAGCTGATTATATTATATTAACTCAAGCCGATTACGGTCGCTTACTGACAATTTATTACTGTTTTGGCGGGTAGATAGTATAAGAACGTCACAGTATGTAAAGGTGCGTACAGATTTACGCGCCGCGAACATGAGCAATTCACTTTTAATCAGCTGATGACAAGCTTTTTATATCTTAACGTTTCTGTAAAAATACACATATAGTCAGCTGATTAGAAGTGAATTGCTCATGTTCGCGGCGCGTATATCTGTACGCACCTCAAGACTATCAGCGTCACATAGCTCCACGAAAAAATACTTCTAGGACTATCAGCTTGAGTTAACAATGAAATTTGGAACATAAACGCCCTATACCTATACCATAGGATATCTTCTTATGCTATCTTTTCTCTATGATAAAATTTAGCCAGTGGTCAATTATTGTTCATTATTCAATCACATTTATTTGCCTTAAATCTATCTTCAATCTTTGTTTTGTTTTGAAAAACTGCCAAGACCGTAAAAATAAGGGGAATACCGCCAATATCTTAAATTCTTGAAACGAATGAGTCGAACATTACTAACATATTTTCTCTTATCCACTGCAAATCAAAGATCAGATTTGGTTCTACAATTCAAGACCAAGTACATCAGCTCATCAGTTCATTCGTCGAGTTCAAAGCCAAATTTCAAATAGTTTGAACTCTCATAAAAATTTTAAAAACGCCAAAGAAAGGAAATTATGAATCTTATTGAAAATTTCTCCCTCTTTGCAACCATATCCTTAGATTAATTCGAATCATTCAATTATTAGTAGAGTCAAAAGTTTTCATGTTCTTCAGAAGCAAATAAAGAGTACATAGAATACTAATAAAAGGGTGCCACCTCTCGATATAAAAAAAGTGGTTTTTTCTATGACTTGAAAGAACCCCGGTTATATCCCCGATTATATATATGACTTGAATTGACATATTATGTGGTCCGCGATATGACATTCATTGATAATTCCCCGGTCACTGCACTATGGAGAAGACCAGACAAGAGTTACATGAGTGATTTACTACTTACCGCATTTTTTGATGAAATAGACATGAGTATATTCATCGATAAAGTAAGGATCAACAGATTCATCACCTTCAACATTCTTAATCGAAACACGTCAGCCGTTATTCCAAGGGAACCTAAAAATATAAAATGGAATTCATTTTTTTAAAAATAGAGTTTTTGCTCAATATAATTCATTATTTCACTATGAGTTTAATGTTCTTTTCAGAACAAATTAATGTAATTATTATAGTAATAAGTAATTGTATCTATTGCACCATAATTTTCAGGCTACGCTATAGGTACTGTACAATAAAACTGATTTTCCTTGAATAAAAAGACAAACTAAAGCAGAAAATAAGTTGATTCTTCATCCATTTCAAAATAAATTTCAAATAATATTAGATTTGATTAGATTCTCCACGACCTCAATAATTTTTTCTCACATTTTACGGTCACATGCGATTAAATACTCTTTTAAATTACTTAGCACACACGAGCACACTTTTTTCATAAGAGAGTATACAATAACATATTATCAGAGAAAACTCCTATAATTGTATTCTGTGATATTATGTTCCACTCAGTTTGGGAAGACCATAACAATTTTATCGGCGATACCATTCATAACAAGGAACAAGCATCAGAGGTGAAATACAAAACCAAAAAACCTACTCCAAAATAAAAATTTGTTTGTGAATTAATATTCTCAAAATGAGCTATTCTAGTACTATCGATTCTAGCTACGACTACGCTATAAGAATCAGTAATTAGAAATCTTGAAAAAAATTATGCCCTGTTCCTTTAAGCTCGGTCAAGTGACATGAACATGGTCAAGCCGGGTACGATTTGCTTAGTGCGCACTCGAATATATCGATAGTAACTCAACTATTCACAAAGAAAGTATGAAAATGTTTCCAGTACACTCTTTGAGAACCATACCTGATTTGACCATGCTCAAACTGTCTTGACCGAGCTTGGTGAAAACGGGCATTAGACAATTATTCACTTCTTACCGTTTTTAAGAGCTGTTTAAAATATTTCTCACACACAAATAGATCCTACACAGAATATTTGGGCGAAGCACTTTACTTGTGAAACCACTTCATTAACTTATAGCAGAATCTAATGACACAAATTGAAAGGCTACCTATTTTTTCCACATCACTTACCATAATATAATATGTGGAGGCTGATTATTGGTCGAAAATTGCCAGCAAGATACTAATTATTACCATAAAGTCATGCTATTGAATATCACACCCTAATTTTCCTGAAATAATCATTATCTACCTTACACAGTCAATGTTGGCTGGATATGAGAAGCATCGATCTTTTTATGAAAGAATGCTGACAGTTTGAAGTGAAACTCGCCAGAGCTGAATGAAATATCTCAATTCAAACTTAATTCACTCATAATACGACGGTGGGACAAGCAATGTCAAGGTTATTAGTAAGTTGAACTGTTACTCATATCAGATCAATATCAAAGATTATAAATTTATTTGTAATAATCTCACAAGCTCCAGTAAGTCAATAACAATTATATCACACCTGTTTTGAACTCCTTTCTCCTCAAGTCCACAAACTCTAATGAGGTTTGTTAAAACGCAGATTTTTGCCCCACTTGTTGGGTGACATTATGTTAAGACGTGCTTCCTGGGGGGTTATCTCTTATGATAGAGTCCCACGTTGTGAAGCCATTATGTAGAGATGTGGATTGCCAACCATTCATATGTGGTGTGGTATTTTTGATATTTATAAGAGCGGTTGCTAAAATCCCTATTTTGCAAATAAATTCGCAAAAAGTTAAGGCCGTCCGGCTCACAAAATTGCTGGGTTCAAACCACAGCTCTAGCTCAGTGGTAGATGCATGAATTTTCCAAATACAATTAATCACCACAGGGTTCAATGACTGGTGATTAATAATTCTTACCGCTGCTTCCGTGAAGTTCTTGAAGAATACCAATAAGGAAATCAAAAAGATAGTTGATGACTGATTACCAGTAACCATGTATCCAATCGAGAATAATGAAGACCAACTATGGTTTTTTCTAGTTGATTTTTAAAACGCACGTCATGAATACAGGTATTCACCAATTCATCCTTCTGAAATTCCTTAGAACTTACAACGCCAGTTCTTGAAGTTCTCTGGATCCTTATATGATATAACTGGAACCTTATAAATATAATTATCAATATGTTCTTTTCTGGCGGACTAGTATGACTATAGTCAAAGGATGATAAGTACTGAATGCTCTTAATAAGATCAATATTAATTGATTCACTAATTTTATGTGCTGCAGAATATTTTTTCTTGGTACCAAGACAGCTCAAACTGTATATCACGAGATGAATTAGGATATAATAAAAACTTCTATGATTTTGTATGCTGACATAAAACACAAAATATATTCCCATAAAATAATATATATATATAGAATATTCTTATATCTATAATTTTCTTTAAATAAGTTCTTTTCTATAAATTGAATGATTATCATAAGGCTTAATAGCATTCACCATTGAGAGCTTTAAAAATAATAAATTTGTATTTAATACTGATAAGTGGACTTCAAGTCAATTCAGAATTCTACAACTTAAAACCTGTTTGGTTTGTAGATTTAACATGACATACTTCGATCAATGAGCAAATGATAATTAAACATACAATGATCTCAGGATTTTTTATAAGTTTGTGCCGTGCATGGAAGTAAGCTTCCTACATAAATCAAATAAATTCATAAAACGTTCTTATAGACTATATGATAGCACTCAACACGTTGCAAATTTTTTAAACTTGAATTAATTTATATAGCGCTTTGATCAATTCCCCAATTCTTATTAAAAGGCCTTTAAAAAACGAGCTCGTTTGAACTAAACACTCACAGTATTGATGTTCTTGAAGGTCTTGTAGAGTAAATTAATTATTTCCAATAATTAACTAAGCAGGTCCTTTTCATCTCTGCTGGGCTCCAGATTTCTTATAAATTTCTCTCAGTATCATAAATATATTATGGGAACCAATTACAATTAAGAACTCTTTAACAACACTGAGTTCACAGATAAATGAACATTGATTACAAATAGTTTACATTTAAAAAAGGGATTGGCTTGATAATTTTAAAATTTAATAGGAAGAAAAAACCCTAATTTCCATGTGCGTCCTCACAGATCGGGATCACAAGCCAAAGAGAAATGATTTTCAGAAAAATTTCATCTCTTCCTTGAACGATTTGTAAGCTTCCTTCTGATTGGCTTTCTAATTTTAGTAAGACTCAATACAATTGGTTACTTCAGATTCAGGGTTTCTTCAACTTTGTTATAGAAAGATAAATAAAACGTTTTTATATAAATAAATGGAGTGACTGTCTTAGATTATTCCAATAAATAAATCTCGATATACGATACTATCAAGTAGTGTACATTTAATTTTTTATATGAGCTTTGTGTACTCTTGGTTTTCATACTTTTTTAGATTGCAATAAATACTCATGCAGCAATAATAGTTGTCCCTATTTATTTACATGAACCTTCCCTAGTGTATATAATACATATTTTGTGAGTAAACTTTATAATTCAATTTATACTGGTTGATCGAGCAATCAGCTGATTCGTTAGGTATTGATTCAAATAACTATCGATTTATCCTAGATCGATTGATTCATTTAAAACAAATACAAACAATTCTAACCTCAAATGTACATGCAAACTTTTATTTTTTATGATCTGCCAATAATAAATAAGCCGCTTCATAATTTCTAATTCTGCCAATGGATTCTCATTATTGTTGAATTACAATTTTGCATGTTTTTTCTTATCGCTTTAGATAATATGATTACTCTTTATCACTAATAACATTCGATTTTACTTGAGTGGTACTTTGAGTCTTTGACTAGGCTATCTTTCCTTTCTATTTTATAATTCCATTAAAGCTCAATAGTTCATTTCAAAAATATTTTGTGGTGCTAAAATACCACGTGACAGGTTGAACTGAGGACAGCAGAGAATGTTGACAGAGTTCGTGAAATGTTCATGAGGAGCCCTAAGAAATCACTGCATCAAGGATCTCGTGGCTTCCATGGTTTAAAAACTGAGATCTTTTCCAAGAACCGTTGCAACAGAGTAACGTAAAAGATCACTTTGACAAGATCCTTGATGCAGTGATTTCTTAGGGCTCATCATGAACATTCCACGAACTCTGTCAACATTCTCTGCTGTCCTTGACGTTGATGGTCTTCCTGATCGTCTTGCATCTGCGACACTCCCTGTTGTAAGAAATTTTGAATGGCAATTTTTAACAGTTTTTGCATCCAGTGTAGCATTGATCCCTCGTTCAGTCCTCCACCACCTTTTTACTCGCACCACAGATCCCCAGACCTCATAACGAGCTGCTATTTTGGCTCGTTCCTCCACAGTCAAGAGAGGGGGCATTTCTAAATTGAAACAAATGAAAATTCGTTTGAAACCCAACCTCGAGGAGCGCTCTATCCAACAAATGTAGTTCTAATCAAATTGGTTCATGAATAAGGAAATTATAGTTGTATAAAAATGGGGAGTGACTTATCAGACATTCTGTATCATATAATACATACTAGTGATGATATTAATGTTAATATGAATATCAAAAAAGTATTGTGATAATTAGTAATCATAAGTTGTACTGTTAATTTGATGATGTTTATCTGTTTTACCTGCTATATATAATTAATTACAGGTATCAGTAATATTTTATTGCACAGTTTTTTCTGTTAATTGTCTACCTGCTGCGATTTACCTGTAAATCAATATTGATTCCTTATCAAAAACCAAGCAACAGGCAGTCTCGAGTTGACGAGGCGTAATTGATTTCTGTGTCGGTCGATTTCAATTTTAATTTTTTGTGCCGGCAGGGGACGGTCGTCTGCGGCAAGGGTTGTAACGAGGAACCCTCGGACAGATGCTGTTGGATCAACCGGAGTACGGAGCAAGCTGCAAGGAAAGCGGCAGGCAGATGATGCGGGAGCAGCACGTGCCACAGCTGGTCTCTCAAGTTCACTTCACACTGGCAGTATTGGTACAATGCGAAACAGTGAGAAAATTGTCAAGGAATGCTGACAGTGTGACGCAGCGTCAGATCTATTCGGATCCACTTCAAAATGTCAGCATTTGTTGAAAGGGAGGCATTGATCATATTTACAACGAATTCTGACAGTGTGACGCAACATCTGATTCAGTGAGATTTGCTTCAACTGTCAACGTTCCCTATGAATATAACTTCAATGCTTTCCATTTAACCCATGCTGACAGCCTGAAGTGAATTTCACTAGGATGTTACACATTACTCACACACACCAAATGAGCCATTTGTTGGTCGGTGGCTATCATCATCATTGAGACAACTAGGCCTACTTCCGCCTGCCTCTTGATCAGGGCTTGACACACATTTGCCAAACGAACATCTGCATAGATAGGCCTAACATGCAGGTGAATCATAGATGGCAGTTGTCCGACTGAGTTTTTTGTGGAAATTGAAAATTTATTTATTTATTGAAAACAAGAATGTGTGTTGTTCAAAAAACATTGGTTTAGTTGTAGGTTGTAGGTCAGAGTTTTTTGTGAAAATTGAAAATGAGCTTTTCTTGGTATTGTTTGAAAATCATTTGTTTAGTTAAGTTGAAGGCCTGAGTTTTCCGATGAAATACAGTTGCAGCACTATTGAGCTAGATGTCATCATAGACTAAGTAAACTGATCTACATTATAATTATTTATATGTTAGATGTGTGATGTCATTAAAGAAGCATTGGTTTCGTTTTAGTTTGACGTTAACACAGATTTAAATAATAGATTACCAATCCTATTATATTAAGCGAGCAATTTCTGTATATATCTGGTTATTTTTATATCTGGTTATTTATGTTTTACGGATCTCCAAAATGGCTGTAACGATTTTCACGAAATTTTGAACATAGTAGGTTCATGATATAAAGATTCGATTGCACTAGGTCTCATTCTTTGGAAAACTCGCTGAACGACATTAAAAGGATAATTCATCCTTGAAAACAGATGATAATTTCGTCGTCTCTCGATAACAGAAGATGCGTGTGCCTGTATGGGAGAGAGACAGAATTATTTCCAGCTGTGTAATCATAATCAATCAGCGAGAAATTTTATCTATCTACACAATTTAATCGATTTGATCAATATAGATATGATTTTTTGACATGACATGATAATCCTCCTAAACTAGAGTATATCATAATATTTTCAAAGTTGATCATTATTTTACAATTTTTTTTTACAAAATTTTTTAATGATGTGCGTGATTAGTGAGTGTTATTTTGATATTTAATTTGGTTTGTATATAATCTAAATTATATATTTTTTGTTTTCAAATGTTTGAACAGAAAATTGAACCTGAATTCAAGTGTATGGAACATAACCTACTTTCTGGACTCTTTATAGTGTATAAATCAAAATTCGGGAAAGAAACAGTTTTGGGCTGTGCTGTTAGTACTTCCCCAATCATTTTAAAGAATTGTGTTCGGTTTATCAAAAGTCAATAAATAAATAACAAGCGAAGCTCGGTGCACCGATATTTTAAAGTTAGCACAGATTATTTGATCTATTAAGGGATTCAAATAAATAGAAGCAAAATCACTATTAATACGAGGAAACAGTTCAAAGAGTATAAATGGTCAAGTTGTCGTTCTGAATTTTTGTGGAGTTTGAAAATGAGCACTATTTAGTATTGTTGAGCATTAATCTGTTTATATTGTGTGTAGGAATTGGATTGTTAATTCCATTCTGAGCAAATCTTTTTCTTCTTTTCTTCTTCTACCTTTCAGGGTTTAGGCATCTGTTCCGAGAGTCAAATTTGCCCGTCTTTTTCTTGGACGCCCTCGGCCTCTCTTGCCTATTGGGTTGAGCACCAATTCTGGTAGCCTGACTTTATCCATTCTGCTTAAATACTGGTACCATTCCAATCTACTCTGAGATATCTTTTCGTTTATAGAGAATACTTTATGCTGTTTTCCTATCTCAGTATTTATCTTGAGAGCAAATCTTCGAGAAAATTCATTTGAAAAAATTATTTATTTAGCTTGGATAATCGATGTTAACAAATCTACGATTTATAGAGAGATGTTTATGATTATTGCTTGATATCATTTTCTTCATATACTTTTTTAAATTCATATTACTGTATTAATATACACTGAAAACTTGTCTACTGAATTTCACAACACTATATATTTGGTTTTTCATTTTCATTTTCCTTTAGATTGTAATTGAATCTGAGAAATATTACATATAACTGATTCACTCCGCGGAAAACCCATGCAATTCCATTAGTTCCTTGAATTTTCCAAATATTAAACCATTTCTCCCTTTCTTGTAATGGTTGCCTCCGTTAATTCGAACTGGGAATCTGAATACTAATAGCGCATGTCCTACACGGTCTGCACTTACAACAGGTGCATCCAACTTATTATTCAAAACACAAGGTGCTACAATGTGAGAATTCTCAAGAAATCCGTTTCCCTAGAAGTACGTTGCTACCGTTAAATACGTACACCGGCAATGCTTCATGGTTTCTGACTACAGGGCCCCGGATCTTATGTTCACTGAGCAAACCTATCTAAGATTTCCAACAAGCATATCACATATTAGAATGCTGGCCTGAACCAGTCTGCCAACATGAATGAGGTAATGAGTTTCTAGGAGTTACATATCTTGTGAATTGTACAAGAAAATTTCACTCAGCAATCAGAATTCAGAATTCAATCAGCATCATGAATTTTAGATAATTTTTAGGGTGGCGGCAAGAATGAAGCCTCCCGCATCCCAGTGCGAATCGCATGACGACAGCAATCTGAACCATTCAAAATGAAGATAAAAAATTCTTTAATTGGCGGAGTTAGGGCTCTCAAGTCCTCTCTACCACTCAACCTCGAACCATTTAGCTACCGCTTAAAAATCCTCCCGTTTCCGTTGCAATCATGGTATTTGCACTGGCGTGCGCAAGGTTTAATCCATACTTCTCCATCATTTTAATAAATAGGCTCTATACTCTTATTCTTCTTTTTCTTGTTCTTCTTCTCCTTCTGCGGCTAAGCATTATAACAGAATAACAATACATTATCAATTTGCAATATTGATTTATAAAAATTATAATAATGGTTGTAGTTTTTAGTGAATTTTTAATACTTCAGTGTATTTCGAATTATATCGAAGTGCAATGAAGCTAACTATAGATATCCAGCAGTGCGATAAAAGGTGGATCATTATTACCAAGAGTGCAACAAGAGCCAGAAAATAATGGATCGTGAAGTCTTCCTCATCTGAATTCAATATGAGTAAGGCCTTAACAATCGGCAAAGAATGCTCACGGCCATTGACAAGTTTCAATCATGGGCAGGCATCTTTTTCCTGCCAGACGACTTTACTGCAGTAGACACCTCCACAGCTTATTTTTGCAGTGAGACATGCACCTGACCAATAATTGAGAACCCGTATGTGCATGCAGTTAACCGAGGACACTCATCAGACTGTCATTGTTGGTTATTCTTTTCTTTGAACCGTTAGACGATTGAAAATGTAGGTCTCCTTGCGATCATGCAGCATTACAAGCACTTAACAACACCGGTCCACAGATGCCATAGTGAGATTCACTACAAACTAACAGCATTCCTAATAAATAACTTCTATTTTAACCCATTGAACCAATGCTGTCAGAATCTCACCACCGCTGCACTAAACCTAAGATGCGGGACAGACGTCCTTGTATTTTTAAGATATTTTTTCGAAAAAAGACGATCAGATGCTCCAGTGACCTTATTTCCTTAGGAACTCGTTGCAGACAAGATGGAATGGCATGAGGGCGCACCTGATTGCTTTCCTTTGTTTATGCAACGATTTGCGGCTTTTTATTGACCAGTATTTTCTCTCTGGAGTGTTAACGATTCTCAATGTGCAGGAGTACCACAAAGATTGAACATGATGTACGACACTATTCATCCCCATATAGATGAATATGTATACAGAGAATGTAAAAGAATAAGCTATTTCTATAGCTCACTGTAGTTATTCTTTCAATGAATAATTTTTCGAATCACAGCAGTCATTGAAGTTCTGTTTTTGAACATCAAATTAATTTTGACCTGAAGTATTTGATACATGCAAATTTTTCCATAGACTGAATAAATTATTTGTACTTGGTCTCGCATCGTATTGAGAGAAGTCAGAAACAGATTCAGATCAGTTAGAATACTTTAATCGGAGGTTCGCTTTTACATCAACCATTCTCATTGAATCATTCAAATTGAGTCAAATATATTATTGAATTTATTGATGCTGTTCTCCGTGACGAAACACTATAAAATAGCTTTGTTGTGTATCTCAGTGTCTAGACTACAACAAAGTTATTAAATTTATGTTCCTCCGTCCTAGTAAATATAAGGCGAAAAATGAGTAATGAATGATAAAATAAATTTGGCTTAGTTTGAGTATCATCTCTCTCAATAGTATGAGTAATAATTCCTTCTCCATCTCATTATTTGATAAACTTCCTTTCATGATTATAAATTATGTTACCAAAGTCCACTCTTTACTAAAAGCATGGTTGAAGAATACATTAGGACATTTCTTTTAGGAGAATCGAATATCGATAGTAAAAGTCGATTTATAACGTATTCGATAATTTAAAAATCTATAATGTTGAATTTATAATGTCATCAATGGACAAATTACCTTATCTAATTCATTATAAACCGAGAATCACCTGAAGTTATTACTCTCTCAAGTGAGAAGAGAGATCTGCAATCGATAAATTAATCTCATCAAATTAGTAAAAATGATCATCATCAACAGAGGAATTCACTTCAATCATATAGGACATGATGTAATCTACGGAGAATTGACAATACTTTAATAGCTTCTATAATAAGCGAAAATCCATATGAATAGATTCTAGTTCTATCAAATAAGAAGACTAAGAAATTATCAAAACCACTGATTTATTGAAAGTTAGAAAGACCGGTTTCGGTTGTTACACTATTGTCACTCTCCGATAAAACTTTTATCACAATGGTGTAACGACCGAAACCGGTCTTTCTAACTTCCAATAAATCTGTGGTTTTTGACAATTTCTCAGTCTTCTTATTTTATATGAATAATATATAAATATCAGCACAATATCAACTTCTCAACTACACAAAAAGATTTTAATTCCATAGCTTTCACATGATCATGTAAAGAATTGATCCGATTGTATTACAGTATTTTATCTACGTTATTCTCATTCACATTTTCTACCTATTATTTTATAAGATCTTCATATTATCAAAGATTAAACTATAATGATGATTTAGCTACTCTGTGATGCTACTTTAATTTTCCACTTTCAATGACCACACCCTTTCAACTTGACTAAAGAAGTAAAGATTACCTACGATTGCGCGCATACCAGCTAGAAGAGAGGATGTTCTCTACCGGCCAGCTGTCTGGGGAGGAGAAGGAGGAAATGATAGTAGTTTCCCGGGAAGGGGGGTCCGTTGTGGCAGGGGGGGGAGCGTCCGTGATTCCTTGCAGGTGTCCACAGGTGTGCTATGTTCGGGAACTGCGCTACGTGATTTCTAGCCGCTCCCGTCTTCAACTCTTCACGCTCTTCTTCTCCTTCTCTTCCTCTTTCTCCTCCTCCTCCTCCTTCTTCACGAAACAGGTGTTGTCCCTTTGCAGTGCATCCGCGACTTCTCTTCACCCTTGACCTCCGGTCCGTGATTCCTATTTTTCTGGCCCTCCTTGCTACTACTTCTTCCTTTTGTTTTATCAAAAAGCGCTACATGGAACTCTCATTTTTCCCCTGTCTTCTATAGTGAGGTCCATGTTATAATGACAGTATTTGATCAACTTTGGTTTTGCTATCCTTGTCTATTATTCCACAAAGCCGGTGCTACTATCCTTTTCTAGGTCCACAACGATGACAATTATGTTTTTGACAGTTTAGAAATAAAATTAATTAATGAAGAGAATGGGAATCGCTATTCTTCTATCTTTATCCACTGCCATTATAACGTATAGGATTTTCATCATCATAATGTCAACCTCACGTGCATAGGAGAGCTACAGAAAATAGTGAGATGCATTTTTGAATCTCATACCAACAATCTTTCCCAAAGAATCCGAATATAGTAATAGAGTAATGCGAGTACAGTTGAAAGAAGGCGCTTATATTGTAAAAACACTTCACTCACATGGGCTACTTTTTAAATTAATAGAAACAATATAAAAATCTTGAAGCACCCTTATTCATTGGAAATTCATTTTATTTTATAACCTGACGATGGTGTGATCACCGAAACTAGTTGTTGAACTATTTAAAGTTTTTTAAAAAAATAAAGGGTGCTGCAAGATTTTTATATTGTTTTTATTAATTCGCTTATATTGTACTACATTTATATGAATAATGAATTTATTGCCAAATACAGGAAATATTTTTACGAATAAAAATAATCCTTAAAATACAATAGTTTCTGGCGTGACTGGAAAAAGCAGCCTTGAGCTTCAGCCACGAGTTCTAAAAATAAGAAATACATTTTTTAATCTAATAACAGCAGTAGAAATAACAGCAATTCTGTTGATGGATGATAATCTATGGATGCTGAATTTTATCAATAATCCAAGTACTTGATGAACAAAACATAAATGCACAAATTAAAATTATAAAAAAATTGAAAACTGTATATACATTCAAACTATATTATATATTATATCAATTCATGTAATGTGATGCTAATAGAGATAGGGAGTGAGGAGGTGATAAATCCTTAGTTTGTAGAAATAGATCAATGCACAATTACTGAAATCAGTATTTAGTAGAGAAGTCAATATAAACATTATTTTATGTCAAAGTCAAATAGCAACAGTTACTGTAGAGGTAGATTTCATTATATTGAAAGTCGAAAAATTCTTCATGCTAATGTTTTGGTATCACAATTTTTATTTTTCCCGGTTTTCTGGGAGCTGGAGAATCGTCCATCATACTGGACCATACATTATACATAAATTTGATTTCTCTCATCAAAATTAATATTTAGTTTGAAATATTTGATATTTAGTTTATCTAGTAACGAATATTTTGATGTACCGTAATAATTATTAGATCTTACACGGACAACTCCAAGGATAAAGATTAAATTTCAATCCCCATAAAATGGCATGATGATAACGGAGTTTTATAGGATTTTTGGTTTCTTTAGTTCCGTTCCAATTATTCCTAACGTTGAACGAATAACCTGAAATTACTATTTTATAATTTCCTGTTCTCACTCACTCCCTTTCTTTCTCTCTCACTTGCACAAAAACTTTAGGTCTCTATTTTGCTGATTGTTTTTGGTCATTTAGACTATCGTACGGCTATGAAGGCTGAAGTCGCACGATAATAGGCTACTTCTCCCAGCTTATTATCAACTCAACATTTTATATAAGTCGATATCACTAATGATTAATATTACCAGTTATAATTTGGAAGGTTCCAATCTCCAATCTAACATCTTCATTAGAACCATTATATCTCTTGCTCATAAATTGAAACGGAAGACCCCCCTTGAGAAAACTAGTTCTTTGGAAAGTATCGAAACCGTGATCTAATAAAACATGATCAACTTACTTGTAGTAGAGACTTTTTCAAACGAGATTACTTCTCGGATGATCTTGTGATCTTGTAAAAAACTGAATTATCCTTGATCTGAAGTTTTCGGAAAACGATGGAGATAATTTCGACCTTCTAGTGAGAAGGATGAAGAGATGATTCTATATTATACATCCTTCTCTTTCCACTCTTATAAGGAGATAAATTACTACCATAATGAACCATGACGGATTCAGTGAATTCACGTCCGCCAAATACCATTCATCTTCTATACGGGTTTTTAATAGTACATCACGATCACTCCATAAATATTGTTGAGCAAAGACGCAGTCATTCAGGCAGATTCAATCGGCGTAATGATCGGGTTCGGTCAAATTCGTGAATATTATCATTAGCGAAACTTTTCCTCAGTTTAACCTGTTACAGAAATAGGCTTGTTTTTCGGACGAATATGGTCGGTTCTCGGTGATTTTGCTATACGTGGGCACGTGTGGATATCCGAAATTAGCTCACGATTCGTTTGGTCATCTAGAATAACCAGGAATTCATTCCGGCTGCAAACGAGTTGCTGTAGTTGTTTCCTTTTTGATTATTTAGGAGTAACTTTGAGTTAGTTTGAAATTCTCCAAAAAAATTACTGAATTCAATCTCAGAGTTTTCATTGAATAACAAAGAAGAAAATTGTCAATGATTCAGGATAGAGATACTGAATACTGTTAACCTTGACTGTAGACTTGTAAGACATATTTTCTATACACTTGTTCTAGAAATATACGAGCTTTCCAAGTAAAACGTCTATATTGTCAGAGTTTGACCAGAAATGGAAAGGATTGTGAGAGAACAACTGAAGAGATAAGCAACGTTGGCGAAAATATTTATGTTTTCTGAATCAATGAAGCTGTTTCAATTTAATGAAATATCAATTAGAAGCAATTGAAATGTATGTATTCAGGGCTACTTATTTCTATTTATAAAATAGCATTATTATATATAGTACCATTTTTTGAAATGAAAATTCATTTTCTAAATAAAATTCAAATGTACGTTCTATTTCAAATTTTTTTGAACATCGAAACTAGTAGTTTTAATTTGTGTTTTTTATCTACTATTTTATAATTATTCCAAAAAGGGTACTATAATGTTATTTCATGAATAGAATAAATTAATTTAGGTGAAATTGATAGACCTGATACAATCCAATACAGCAGCAAATCAATTGAAGTTATTCAGTTATTCATCAAGTGATAGCTCCAATTTTCAAATACTACTCCAACATTCATACACTTTAAAAAGAACAGAATTTAGCATAATTCAACTTCAATATCTCCAACACTATTGTCAGAGATGTAGACTTATTCCATACAAACAAAATGTATCGCTTTTCATAGAGAAATAGTATTTCATTTGCACACTTTCTACTATACAGAAATTGACAAATTAGTCTTCAGGCCTACTGACTTGTTATTTTTTCGAATTTCAGAGCCCAATCGCGGACAAATCAATTTGTAGCAAGCAGAGTCGTGAAATGATCGTTAAAAGAGCTTTTTTATGGGGCGGAAAGCTGCTTCAGTTTCAGTAGTCAACGGCTTTTCAAGCATTGACACGCATCAAATCACACGTTACGTGTTTAGCGAGTTCCCCTAATCAATGTGTGGGCTCCTTTCTACCCCATAAACGGGGAACCACCCAACCTGTCATGCTCATTATCGTCATAGGAATGCTGCCCTGTGGTGGTTTTTGAAAAAAATATTTATATTTTATTTTCGAATCTTTGTTAACATTCTTGTTAAGGGAGATTGAGTTGCTAAATTTTTATTGTTCGAAAATGGTTGTGATGAATTTAAAACATTCAATAGTTTTATTTTGATCATGTTGATTGAATATTGGTGTGAAAGTATTATATGGAATATTAACGATACATTTGAGTAAAATTTGAACTATTCAATAGTTGTATTTTAATCATGTTGATTAAAATGTAATCATTTCATGATAGTGTTAAAGTAGGTATTATTTGGAATATGTATGTATGATAGCCTACTAGACAGTAAATCAACTAGATTGTCCAAACGAAAAAAGAGCAAAACCAATTTAAAAGATTCAAACCCGTCGATTGAGTATGCTTTGATCTTTTATATCGAGTGAGCATAATCATATTCTCATCCTCATCACGTATTTTCTATCCAAAACATTTTTATCAATCCAATCAGTGTTGAACTAAGATTTTCCAGTAATGAATTTATAAGTAAGGAAAGCAGGAAACTTATTAACTCTTCAATTCCAAGTGAGTTGAATAATATTTATTTCAAGTTTTAATTTGACTTCTTTCAAACCAGGTGACACACCGATACGACAGATTTTGCATGATTCAGCAGGAGAAACTTATTCGCTATTTGATAGAATATTATCATTATGCCATAAGGATATGATTTTCATATTGAAACAGGACATGAGATGATCCACCTTACAAACTTTCTAATGTCATAAGAATCAATTATTTGAGAGACAATCCATAATATTTGAATATAATTTGAGGCAATGAATGAATAAAAACTGTCCAATTGATAGGGCCCATTGGGTGTAATTATTTCCATGCTATATTGTTTTTCATTTTATATTTTTTGGGTATTGTGAATAAATTGAATTCAACAATAAGAGAATCCTCAGTCAATATGTGCAAATGTTCTATACAGTTCTACATAGTAATTGATTACTAACTCAGTAAATTATCTAGTGAGAATTAATAACTCCAGAGCAATTGAACAATGAGTAGCAAACACTCCAATTAGAAATGAGAAGACATCACTCAAGCTGCAAACCAAATTGATACGATGCAGTATGTTTAGCACACCTTTTAACATCACAGGTGATAAGGGGTAGTTCTTATGACAGGTGGTGTAGCAAAGGTACACCGGTCTAATTAGACCCACACACCATTC
Source organism: Nilaparvata lugens (assembly GCF_014356525.2). NCBI lineage: Eukaryota > Metazoa > Arthropoda > Insecta > Hemiptera > Delphacidae > Nilaparvata > Nilaparvata lugens. Next base: position 53,118,517 of record NC_052508.1, on the reverse strand, counting down.
AAAAGTCATCCAGTGACCATCTTTCGTGGTCTCCATCTGGTTCCGCGTAAAATGCTACAGTCAGTTACACTTTCAACCGCCAGCATTCGTTATGAATTGGATCTATGCTTCCCTCTGGACCGATGCTGACAGATTAAAGTGGATCTGACAATACAGGTGAACGGAATTTGGTTAACAGACGCTGGCTGCTTTGCTTACCCCAATTGCAGCGGCGTCTACAGGTGCAGTTTTCATCTACTTTGGTCTACTCTGGTCTAAACTAAGGCTGGAAGCGTCATCTGTCGGCAGCTGGACAAAACGTCCAGCTTTTATCCAGCAAATCACCTGGATCTGCGACGATTCATCTGGTGAGATTTGCCTAACACTGTCAGCATTCCCCATTCATAGCATCCACGTTTCACATTCTACCAACGCTGACAGTTGAAAGAGTGATTAGGCCCACTCTTTGGGCCGGAACACAAGAATGATTGGAAAGCTGGAACTGAAATGAGCAGCTTGCATTAGATGATAGCTGGTTAATGAAACTAATAGCTGTGGAATTCGATTGATTAGCTGAAAGTGAAACATTTTTGAGCTCTCTCAATCAGTATTATGATTTTTGGCTGTTAATAATACATTTAAATGTATGATTTAATAAATGTATTGTATTTGTACTCTATTATTTTATTAATTTCAAAGGGTACTATAATATTTATAGATAAAAGAAAGTAGCCCTGAATTCATACATTTTAAGATAATAAATATGTATGAATTGAGTGCATGAGTTTTTTTTTTTGATCAGTGTAGAAACTAGAACTACAATTGCAATTCAATTGAACACAGCGAAAAAAGTATAATAAAAAACGATAAAATAAGTATGTTTGGCTTACCATTTACAAATTCAATAGCTGTGGAATTCCTTTTTATGGGATGAAACCAGTTGAATGTGACTAGAGTAGTTGTCATGAGTACATTCACGATTACACAATCTGATACACTTCAATTACTCTGATTTTCTCCATGAATGACACGAAATCATTCATCTCTCACAGATTGGGTAGAGAGTTTTGGTAGAGAGTTAGTGGGGAGGATATTTTTAATATTCTTCCCAAAGAATGGACATTGATATGTCCAAAGCTCCGCCAATTTATGTAGATGCATAACAATATGATTATTATCTATAGTTATTATATTACAAATTGCTTTTCATATAATATACAGTTCAATAGTTATTTTCTTAGTCTATATTATGTAAATTCATCTATAACTTTGCTGTATTGTAAGCTATTGTATACAAGTGTATAAGCCAGTATATATTGTAATCTACATAAATAAAGTACTCAATCAATCAATCAATCAATCAATTGGGGTTTGAAGATAACTTTTAATTTAATGAAATGGTATCGCCTATGTCAACATCTACCAATAGAGAAATTACTTCTAGCTCTGAGTAGTATACAAAGTCCTTACACACTTCAGTAGGAGAAAGAAGCATACTAAATAAAGAGATTTGAACTAGAAAATTAAGTAACAAATTCCGTAATAATTGTTAGTGGTAATAATCACAATTCCTCATATTTCACAGATAGGAAATTTAGTGAGATAGCATTACATTGATCTGATTGGTATCGTATAACAGAATGAAGTCTATACAATGATGAAAATGCATCAGCCAATGAGAGCTAGTTTCTGGCGTAGACTTCGATAATTTGTATTGTTCTCTTGAGAAATGATGATTCTAAAAATTGATTGATCCTTAAGGTGCGTACAGATATACGCGCCGCGAACATGAGCAATTCACTTTTAATCAGCTGATTATATCTGTATTTTTACAGAAACAGTAGCATACAGTTATAAAAAAGCTTGGCAGCTGATTAAAAGTGAATTGCTCATGTTCGCGGCGCGTAAATCTGTACGCACCTTAACAAATACCAAATTCATTATTAATATTATTCCCAATAATCAATTATTTTATAATGAATTTGAAACTTATCAGAATCAAAATCTGAAAGCACTACAAAATGATAGTCCATCTTAAGAATGTAACTAAGCCTCAACTGGCTGACGCTTGAGATTATCAATTTCAAACGTATTTTGATTAATATAGTGTAATGAATTTGAAGATCGGTTTTCACAGACTTTCACATCCAACATGATTGATTTACTAAGTGGATAACTTCATATGTAATCTCTCCATAACGTGATCCTGTATCAAATATGATGAATAATTATTGTACTGTAATTCTACAATTCATTCACATTTTTCATATAATTATTATATTCTGTTCCAAATTTCCATACTTATAGAATATTACCATGATAGGATACGTAATAGTTTGCTATTCTTCTAAATGAATCAGAGTGTTGATCAACTGTTTTTTATTAAGTAGTGCATTAGTACTAAAAAGTAGTACAAAAGTAGTACATGTGGAGTATTCGAGTATAAATCCCGATACTCGCACTTATCGCCGTATCTTCCAGGATCTTGAATTATGATCCTTGAATGATGATCTTCAGCTATCAAGACTCAGCTCCTTCAGCTATTTATAAATCGATTCAACGTTATGGCTCAGAGATTTTTCAGGCCATTTTTTCCTAATATCATAACTGGAGAGTTACGATTTTGGACCGGTTCAATAAGCGGACTGAAAACCGGGGTAATTTCCGTGAAGAGTGATGGGTTTTACCTTCTGCTATTCACTCCAAACTGTCAGTATTTCTCATAAATACTTTGGTAGTGCTTCTCATTCAACCAATACTGACAGTTTAAAGAGTAAAGTTTTTACGAGCTATCCGTTCAGCTAACCGATTTCGTGGATTAACTTCATTTAATCGTCAGAATAGCCATAAATCAGTTTACCCAGTTCCCAATGTTTAAGACATCCCAATAAACGTCTTAATTTTGTAGTTCCTTCTTGTGAGTCTCTATATCTTATATACTCTTTTATATCCACGTCAGTACAGTACAATCTTTATTGAATTTTATTGTAGCCAAAGATGTTTCAATAAAATTTACATTCGCTAATGCAGCAATACAACTGCTGTCTATAACCTCACTAGTAAATGATAATTCTCACAGTACAATTTTCAGTGCAATAAGATAGGCAATGATTTCAGTACTTGTACATATCAACCACAAGTAGAGTGAATGAATTTAGCCAATATTCACAATTTTGGATTATAAATTTGTATGTGTTTTGAAAATGTTTGATAAGAAGAATAATAATTGGTGAAACACAATTTTGCAATATTTGCCAATTTTGTAAAATGCTTTTATAATGGGAGATAAGCCATCAGGAATATTATGTGGTTTAGTGGTTATCTGTATTATAATTTCTTCATAAGCTTTCTCATAATGGTAGTCAGTATGAATATGATGTGAATGAATACAAGAAGAATTCCACTGAATTCAATAAGTATCAAAGTAGTTCTTGATTGTTTTATATTATGTACATTAAATCATTTCATGTCAAATAGTCCAGTCCAATATATTAAGAAGTAAGCTATTGTAAAAAAAGATATATTACCAAAATAATCCCCATTCATAGTAGCTAATAATATGACTTATGTTGGCCGACTCATCAACGACAATACAACTTATTTATGAAAGCTCGTTGGTAACAGTCACAGTGGCAAATGAGGAACCGGAAGAAGACAAAAATATAGCAGCAGCAGGAAAATTAAACAGATCAATGTGTCAGTTGCAGACTAAGCCATGTGCCACTGAGGCATGTGCCATGTGTATCCGTATATGTTACACCTGTGCCATCCACACCTGGTACCAGATGCACCATCACCTTGCACATAGTCAACACATCAACATATATATTATGGTGGCAGATCATAGTCATATATTTTGAGTCAACTTAGTCAATGATATGCCTCATCTTTTCAATCGAAGAGGGGTTTCCCTTCAAACAACCGCTGAACGTATGCTCATTTTCATAATTTGCTGTAACGAAGTCGATAAGCTGTTATAGCTTCATTCTGGGTAGTCGGTCCACTAATTCCATGTCTCAATTAATGGTGGTGTGATATGTTGCAATTTTCTAACAAATGTTTTGCTGTGAGTGTTTGCACTAGAATTTTCTGGAAACTAAGTCAATATACTTTATTAGTATCAAAGTATGCAAATTCAATTTGAAGTCAATATACATACATTGTAGCCTAATCAGAAACAAAATTGGCCTCTAATTTTCATCTCTCATTTTTCTTATTAGCAGTTTTACAAATTACATATTTTTTTTCAAATCCATTTCTCAAGTCAGCATTTCAAATCATTAGAATTAGGTGTAATAAACTCGAGAATTGAAATGGAGAATATAATCATAATGTGATTTCCATATCAGTCGTGGCCAGTGTGTAACAGTCGATGTATGAGATCTATGGATTAAGAATTAATGCAAATATAACTTATTGAGTATATCTTCAATATGTCCATTATTACTGTTCAAACAACTAGTCAAATTATGTAAAAGAGATTACTCGTTTGCGGTATGCTTGACATTGAAGAGTACATCCATATTTTTATGTAAATGTTGCGGACTTGTGACGTGTGGTGATTCAAAGAATTTGAATGCAATGAAAATTAACTAGAGGATTTTTCAAAATCGAATGACCCGTTAAGTTTTGTAATAGGAACTATGTAAGGTCTATCTTATGAAATTGAAATAGACTGTACAGAACGAATTTCTCTTATGTAGGAATTGAACAATATGCAAGTGTTTTCT
>NC_052508.1:53079257-53113708 GCF_014356525.2 Nilaparvata lugens | reverse complement strand
TAGGCCTAATATGAAGGCAACAAATTATATGAATCATTATTATTCATTGAATTTTAATTATCAATATTAGGTAAGGCCAAAGTTAAATTAGTTTCAATTTGATAAAATTGGATGAAATTAATAGTCTTGACTAATCTGCGAATAACTTCTAATTTATTACATCTTGTTGACAAGAATTGTAGACGATTCTTTTATTCGTTCAGAAAATGTCTCTGCTTCAACCTATCTTATTGATTGATAAAGCTTTGTAAATTCTCTGATTTCTGACATTCAACGTTTAGTGTTATGATTGATTCGTTGTTGTAGATCGAGATGGGAATGAAGAATCACGAACTGGTGCCGGGAGCTCTGGCCGCTTCCATAGCCAATCTACGTCATGGCGGAGTCCACAAACTCCTCAGAGAACTTTGCAAGCATCGACTGCTCAGCTATGAACGTGGAAAACATTGTAAGCTCAAAGCTGATTCCTTAGGCTAATCATATGTAATTGTATATTCATTGCACTCCTCCTCTACGAACAAGAAAAGTCCTGTGATTTCAAAGCCGATAATAAATAACATATTCTGTGGATGAAATTTTAAAACCTATGTCGTTGAAGTTAGATAGCCTTTTTTAAATTGAATAGTATTCAATATTATTTTTAGGTCATAATGTGATCACAAGGACACGTCAAAAACGGGAAAGGAAACTAATAATAGTTATTCACAATAAATAATAATATTCGAATATTAGCCTATTTGAATAATACTTGTTGAAATTGTCACAGATATGTTTTTAATGAATGCTGTAAGCTATCCATGTATCAACCGAAACTAGTACTGCATTTTGAATTTTTAATAAATGAGTGGCCAAAATCAATTTGTTTTAGGCTATTCAAAATGTAGGCCTATCCTACTGCTGCATGAGGCGATTGAAGACAACAAAGCCCTTTGAGTAAAGGTACAATTCCTTAGTCTTGTCGAGACGCGCCGTTTCAAAAGATTACATCCATTATTGATTCAAATTGATTCAATATGGACGACTCCTACCAGGAAATCATACACGGGTCTTGATATGCCTCTAAGGAATTGCACCTTGAGTGCAGTACTAGTGGAGTAAAAAATTAAAATGTATAAAGTGTGTTTATGAGAAAATATCTATATAATAAGAGAGAGTAGGGTTGTGTTTGTTCGCATCAAAACATGTCAACTTGTGGATTGCATACCGGAAAAACGGGAATGATTTAGATCACCTAATTTTGAACATAGATTCTAAAAATATCAATCTCGTTCACCTGGAAGCCCAAATTTCATTTTTTCTAGATTTTTCAGAACTAGTGTTCAAACTTCATCAATCTGTACTTATAAAATTCTTATCTCACTGATCACGATTTCTGGAAAACTACTGGATGGATTGCAACAAAACTTAGAATATAGCTTCCTTAAACGTCCTAGGTGCTCACTAAGAAATCTTTTGGCGATATTCCAACTCTAAGGGTGGTTTTTAAGGGTTTGAAGTTAGTCTTTTAGCAAGTATATTCTTCTTCTCCTAATCTCCTTATTATAATGGAAATGTCCATATCATATGTTATTAAAGATCTATAATCTAGAGAGAGTACCTCTTCGAAACAGTTGTTAACTGGGAACTTAATTTATAATTTTGACACGTTGGCATTGAGTTGAGATGACTTCATTAGGTTGGCACCAAGTTGAAGAACTAATCAAAATGCATTTATCGAGAACAAATTGATTGGGCACTGCTGCTTCAATCAGAGCTATTCCTGGGAGTATAGATAGTTTTTACTTTCCTTGCCACTATTACCATAGGTAAGGAAAGTATTGCTTTCCGAAAAAAATTAAGGTACCCCAATTTCTAAATTTCTATACGTTTCAAGGTCCCCTGAGTCCAAAAAATTGGTTTTTGGGTATTGGTCTGTATGTGTGTGTGTGTATATGAGTGTACACGTCTGTGTACACGATATCTCATCTCCCAATTAACGGAATGACTTGAAATTTGGAACTTAAGGTCCTTACAATATAAGGATCCGACACGAACAATTTCGATCTAATGCAATTCAAGATGGAGGATAAAATTGCGAAAATGTTGTAAAAAACAGGGTTTTTCGCGATTATCTCGAAAACGGCTTCAACGATTTTAATTAAATTCATACCTGGAATAGTCATTGATAAGCTCTATCAACTGATACAAGTCCCATATCTGTAAAAATTCTAGGAGCTCCGCCCCATCTATGCAAAGTTTGATTTTAGATTCCCAATTATTAAGCTTCATATACAATTTAAACGAAATATTACAAGTGGAAAAGATTAAGCATAAAAATCTCTACAATTAATGTTCAGTAACATTTTCACCTGAAATTTAAAATGAGCTCGAAATTCGAGAAAATGTTATTATTTCAATTGCAAACTGTTGGCAACTGTTGATTCCATTAATTCATTCACTATGAAGAGATAGCAGACTTCGTGTGTCTCCAGCGTTATTGTACTGTCACCAGCTGGCTTAGATCTTAGAATAGTAGACTCGAGATGCGCGTAAACACTAGCGTCAGGTGATCAATTTTCATAACGGCAAAGAAAGTTGTGTGAGTGCGCCACACCAGATTTTTATTTCTCATAAAACAAACTTTCATGACGGGAGTTGCTTCTATCAAGCGATCCTATTCTATCAAGACTAATTTAATTTTGTTTGTATATCCGATCGCGATAACTGCTTAAACAATTTAGATGACTTTTAATAATTCAGTATGATATATGGAGGCTATTTTCAAAACTTCAGAAGTGTCCGTTGTGGAATCTGTTTGCAAAGAATAAGGAAATTCGGCCAAAATTCAACTTGGGCGGAAGAAAGGGGTTATTTATTAAAACGGCCAAATAGCTGTTGTTCCTTTTCCCAATATTCTACAAAATTCGCTGCAATTGGACTACTATTCTACAGAGCACTTCCAATACATCAATGATTAATCGAATGATTTGACGCAATAGTTTTCAAGTTGTGGCCTAATCTCAAAAACGATTATAACAATGTTGGCTGAATTTAGATTATAAATGGTTCACAGAAATAATCTTATCTTTCAATTCCTGTAGCGAAGCACGGGTGCCCTGCTAGTAATTATATAATAGTAGAAAATAGTAGTAGTGAATGAAAAAGAATGTAGTGTAATTTTATTTTTAAGTAAATAACTAATGACTTCACTGAAAGACTTTAGTACAAAAAAAATTCAGTTAACTTATAAGACTTATTACCGAAAAATAAGTTAAATAGAAAAAATAAGTAATAAATGGTTAGCCAAAGTGACTATTTTTAATATAATTAACAAAAAAAAGATCATCACAAATCATTGATAAGTCACCATGCAGAATTCATTTCAGTTAGTCTTACATGGAATTAATTCTGCATTCAAATGAAAATTTCAAATAGAACATTTTTTGTCAAGTTATTTTCTGTTGTCAATTGAAAACTCGAATTTTGCCCTTTTCAGATGACGGCTATCGTCTAACAAACAGTGGTTATGACTATTTGGCGTTGAAGTCGCTCACCTCCAGAGAAGCCATTTCTTCGTTTGGAAACCAGATCGGCACAGGCAAAGAGTCCAACGTCTATATTGTTGCTGACGGTGAAGGCAATACGGCTTGTCTAAAACTGCACAGGTCAGCATCATTTTATTTCTTCCAAGTTTCAGATTGCATCTTTCTCCTACTATGTTCAAGATTCAAGATCCATTTATTGTCAAAACATTAAAAACAAATGTAAGACATCCTAAAAACATACAAAAGCAATAACAAATTTAACTAGATCATCATATCACAGGTCAAAAATTACATCACATTATTAAGCCATTTCTACTGTAAGGACAGCATTTGGAATTATGATAGTCGTAAGTCTCAATGATATATTTAGGCGAGATGGGACCCTCCCGCAAGGGATTCCCCACCAACAAAAAGTCATACGAATTTTATTTTCACCTGCTATTCATTTAATTGTACAAATGAAATGTGGGGTGTTGGTGGTTTGCAGACTGGGCCGCATTTGCTTCCGTAACCTGAAGGAGAAGCGTGACTACCACGCGCACCGGCACAAGGCCTCGTGGCTGTACCTGTCCCGCATCTCGGCCACCAAGGAGTTCGCCTACCTGAAGGCCCTCCACGAGCGCGGCTTCCCTGTCCCCAAGCCTATTGACTGCAACCGGCACTGTGTTGTCATGCAGCTGGTCGATGGAGTTCCCATGTAAGTGTCACCTAATTAGTAGAAAAATTTTTTTAATTGAAATTGAATTTGCGTAAAAGTTGTCACCTGCACAGGTATACCGGAGAAGTTTACTTGCGGTTTACATATACAGGCATTTCTTCCCGGTAAATCTGTGTAGGTGAGAGCCAAATTTGAATGAAACGAGACAGTATTCTACTGTATTATCTTGTATAATTACCACAATATCAACTTGTCAACTAATAATATTCGGCTAAAGTTGCGTTAGAAGCACACTGCTTCTCGTCTATGGGTGTCTTGAGCAGCTGACTTAATCCATTCCATGAATAAGTTTTATCAATAATCTTTATTTTGTCATCGAACATTACAAATGTTATAACCAAACGTCATGTGAAGATAATACATAGCATTGCATATACTAACAATATACCGTACCGCTAACACATATATACATAACATTAAACATGTAGGCTACAAATATAATATAAAACAGTCAGATGCTCACGTTATGACTCAGGTATTCGTCAATAGTATAAAAAGCCTGTTTTTTGTGTCATTGTGCTACTGTAGATATGAACTTTTTTTGAGTATTGTTGATAATTATAGCTTTTGAATGTTTTTGCAGTCTGATGTATGGGGTAATTAGGTTATTCCTATTTCTAGTTCTATGTTCATGCTGATGACTATGTCTTGTTAATAGAGTTAGGTTTTTTTAACATGGACCAGGTTACAATAAATGTACATTAAAGGGAGAGTCATGATTCCAAGCTCGATAAAACTATTTTTACAGCTTTCAACACTCCTTAGACCAACAATACAGCGAATTTCTTTTTTTCCAAATAAATGCCTTCTTCATATCACTTGAGTTACCCCAAAGACGGAGCCCATAATTGAAATGGGAATGAAACAAACCATAGTAAGTCAGAGTAATTACCTCCCTACTGACACTGCATTTTAGTTTTCTTAGTAGGCTCATAACTCTGGACAGTTTCTTACACAGATACTCTATGTGGCTACTCCAACTCAATTTACTGTCTAGGACAATACCCAGCAGTTTAATCGGCTTCAGGTACTTCTGTTGCTCCCTGCTCAAATTATTTCTAAGCGTGAATAGAATATTTTTTGTTTTACTCTCATTGGGTGTCAGATAAGCGCTTGTAGTGGAGAGTTGTGTTCTATTTAGCTCCGTGTTTAGTGTTCGATTTCAATTAATAAGAAGAAGTGAATCACAAAAATTGTGCGAAGTTTGTTGAGTTAATGTACTGTGTACCTTTTGCATAAGTATTAGTTTTGGTTATTGAACAAGTAATAAGTTAAAGTCATTTCAATCTATAATATTCATAGTTGAGGTTAGGTTTTAGCTTGTTGAAACCAATAGCATTATTCCGAAGAAGCTATGAACTGAAGAAAGAGAATTGGACTTTGTACCGTACAATGCAGCCGTAGCCTACAGCAAGGTGAGAGAGGTGTTATCTCGTGAAATGTTTCTCCGTCGTTGTTTACGTTTGAAAGTATAGAATCTCTTATCACATCACTTACTGGTCATCCATCTGACGAGATTAGTTCATTGCCATAGGAAACTATTCAATCATTTTCCAAGCCAAATTGGTCATTCATTCATCTACGAAATAATTACTCAATATGGAAGCAAAAGTGGATGAGATTCTTAATAAATTAGACAGCTTAGAAGAGAAAATTGATAATATCTCAAGCAAATTCAATGAGGATTTGGAAAATCTCAAGAAAGAAGTAGAAGAGATGAAATCTCAAATGAAAATGGAGCGAGAACAAAAAGAAAACTACTATAGAAGTAGGAATGTAATAATTTTCGGTGTAAGAGGTGTTACTAATTATTGGATTTTGAGAGAAGAGATAATTAGAATGTTAACTTATGTAGGTGTCGACATCAGAAATCATGATGTAGATAAATTGAAACGACTGAACCCTACCAAAGATGATGGACCAATTAGAGTGACATTCACGTCGACTTATACTAGGAATGAAGTACTGAAGAAAAAATTCAAGTTATCGAAAGAGAAAGACTTCAAACATGTAAGAATAAAGGAGGATCTGGACATCAACATTCGCGACATCAGGAAAGAGCTCTATCCGTTTATGATTGACTGCAGAAATCAAGGGAAGAGGGTTTCTATGAAAAAGGATAAACTTATAGTAGAGGGAGAAATCTTCAGCCTCGAGAAATTGAAAGAATTGAATATCAATGATAAGAAGAGAATGAGAAGTGAGGAAAATTCTCCCATTGCGAAAGATAACTACAATCCTAACAACTTGAAAAACGACAACGCAAGACTAGTGAAGAAAAAGAACACCATGGAAGCTTATATAACATCTAAAGGAAGAGACAGAAGAAATGAGGCGAGCACACAGGAGCCATCTCGATCACAATAGCAATCACGAGTTGGAGCTACAGTAAGGAATATGGATAACAAAACGAAACTCTTATTCAAGGATCTTGGGAAGGACATGATAACTATTGGAAAAAATGAACAGTTAGATATTAAACTATACACATACAATTGTAGATCTCTCAGGGATAATTGGAGAGTTGAACAACTATTAGAAGAATTAGAGAACGTGGAATGGGACATCATGGGACTCGCAGAAGTAAGAAGAGATGGCGAAATGTGTTTAATGATGGAAAATGATGTGATGCTGTATACAAATGGAAATGGACCATCAGCTGGAACAGGATTTTTGATAAATAATATATCGAAGAAGAAAATCATAAGCTTCAAGCAATACACTCACAGAATTTCTGTTATTATTTGGAAAGTTCAAAATCACTTGAAGGGGAGAATGAAAATAATACAAGTTTACGCGCCAACATCAGCATCAACCGAAGAAGAAATTGAAGAGTTCTACGGAGATCTGGAAGAGGCTATGGAAAATGACTTATGCAGGTACAACATAATTATGGGTGATCTAAACGCAAAAATAGGGAAGAACGATGGAGAGAGATGTGTTGGAAAATATGGATACGGCGACAGGAACGAACGTGGAGAGCGACTGGTTGAATATGTTGAAGGCAAAAACATGTTTATAATGAACTCATTTTTCCAGAAAAATGAAGAAAGAAAATGGACTTGGGTGAGCCCAGACGGTGCAACAAGGAATTAAATAGATCTTTTTATCGTGGATAAGAAGTGTATTGTTCAGGATGTGGATACAGAAGACAAAATAAATACCGGAAGTGATCATAGACCTGTAAGAATTGAGTTAAGAGTAAAAGAAAACCGAAGAAGATATCAGGAAAAAAGATTCACAAGACTAAGTACAGACGTTTTGAAAAGTTTAGCGTTTGAGGAGAAACTACAAATGAACTTGAAGGAACGATTGATGAATTCGATGATTTAGAGATGCTTACAAACAAATTGACAAACGCTCTCAGAAAAACAAGACAAATGCTAGGCAAAGAAAAAGAGAACAAGAAAAGGAAATTACCAAGGGAAATAAGTAAATTACTGGAGAAAAGAAGGAAATTGAAACGATTTGGAAGAGAAAAGATTGAATTCAGCGAAACCTCAAAGCTTATAAGGAGAAAATGGAACGAATGGACAAACAGGAGGAAAATATCTGATTTAGAAGAGACTATCAAGCTCGGCAATAGCATCAAGCAATTCAATAGGCTACAGCAACTTGGTAGAAACACGATGATTGCTATGAAGAATGAAGGTGGAATCGAAGTGAGAGAAATAGAAGGAATATTAGGAATCATCTGTGATTTTTATCAGAAGCTCTACCATGCCGATGGATGTGAAGAGGACGTTTTTGGTTCAGGAAGTGAAGAACAGCAGAGGAACGAAGGTGGAGATGAAGAATACCCGCCTATTATGAAAATCGAGTTGAAGCGAGCAGTTGATCGCCTAAAGGAAGGGAAAGCAGGCGGCCCGGATGGAATCACCAACGAACACCTGAAAGCAGGCGGAAATGCTGTCATCGAAATATTGACAAAGCTATGCAATACATGTCTCAGGTGAGCCAGAATTCCAGAAATATGGTTAAAAGCCAGCCTGATACTGCTTTTCAAGAAAGGTGATAGGAAGGAAATTAAGAACTATCGGCCGATAAGTCTTCTATCCAGTATATATAAAGTATTTATATCGGTTATAACGCATCGGATAGACAATTACCTGACTGAATCAACTTCTGTCGATCAAATTGGCTTCAAGAAGAACTTCTCAACCCTGGACAACATACTTGTATTGCTGGAGCTGATAAGGAACTCGAAAGACTATAAATTCCCTCTGGTTATGCTATTTATAGATTTTGAGAAAGCGTTCGACAGTGTCACAACAAAATCCGTATTAGAAACACTCTCTGGACTTGGTATAAGTGGGAAATATCTAGATTTATTCAAGTTCATCTATGACAGAATGAAAATCGAGTTTAAATTGAGAGGAAAAGGAAAAGTTGTGGAAGTGAGAAGAGGATTAAGGCAAGGCGACATTCCATCAGCCAAAATATTCATCGCAGTCCTTGAAACATGCTTCAGAAATCTGAATTGGAATGGAATAATCTGTAGTGGAATAAATGTCAATGGTAGAAAATTAAACACCTTGAAATTTGCAGATGATGTTGTGCTAATTGGAAGTAGCACAGAAGAAGTTCGCTACATGCTGATGGACCTAATCGGAGAGACAAAGAAAATTGGACTGAAGGTGAATTTTAACAAGTCGAAAGTCATGACATTCAACTGCGAAGAAGAGGAAATAACACTGGAGGAAGACCAAATTACCGATGGGACGAGGAGTTCCGACGAATATGCGGCGGAGCAACCGGGAAGAGAGTCGCACAAGAAAGACAGGAGTGGGAGAGGATGAAAAACGTCTTCAAGGAGGTCTGACTCTACAGGGAATGAACGAAGGACACTCAATTAATCCTAGAAATAGGATACCCCAGCAGCTGCTGAATTGCAATAATGAAAACAATAAAATATGTATGCAGAATGTAAATAATTTTTAATTTTTTGCAATAAAAGGGTTATTTATTTATTTATTTACTCTCATTGAGAGTCAAACAATTAGCAGCATACCACTCCCTGCAGCGCTCAACCGAGGAGTCAAGCCTATCAAGTACAGCCTCTACACTAGTATTAGAATCAAGTATGGTAGTGTCATCAGCATAGAGCACAGATAAACATGGAACATTAACACTAAAAACATTCAAAAAAGCTAAGAATAGAAAGGGTCCAAGGACTGATCCTTGTGGAACACCTGCCAATACTTTTTTGGCTCTGAACATTTATTATTTTGCCTATTCAGTCGAACTATTTGTGTTCTGTCACTAAGGTAACTTCTGATCAATTTCAATTCCTTATCTCTAATGCCATAATGTTCAAGCTTGCTGCAGAGAACACTGTGAGAAATTGTATTGAAAGCTCTACTCAAATCCAGCATTTGAATATATTTGTCCACTTGTAGTTTGCGAGATATGCATTCAAGTGCATCAGTCGGTCGTTTGTGATGAGGCGTTTTTTGTGGAACTTAGGGTGTGTTTCCTTATTTACACTTCGGTTGATTGTTTTGAAATTTACAAATATTCCCGCATGATCAGAAATCAGGTCCTGCTCATACAAGTGACATTCCAACCGTTCAGATGCAATAGATGTGAACACATTATCAAGACATGTTATCCCTCTTTCGGGAGGCAATGAACATGGTATAAATTAAACGACCTCATTACATTTAAGAATAATGTGAAACTTCATGCTTAAGTTGATCAAGAATATTTAAATAAATTTATATTTAATATTTATATAAAACAACCACTTGTCAGTTCAAACTCACATCGCAGATCGCTGCTAGCTTTGTCCGAATTTGCCGCAGCCTTATTGAAGTTTGTAAGCTGTGTGAGAGCAGCCTAATTTTTCTCCTGACCGAATCAACTCTAAACAGTAGCCTCATGTTTGACTTCTGTCTCCTTCCAAACTAGTATAAAGGGACAAGCAATAAAACCTTTCTAATTCTCGTAGGTAGTTCCAAAAATGATAGATATACATTAAATCTTGTATTAATGAATCATTATCATTATAACGGTTATGTCACCACCATTATTTCAATTATTGAGGGTGAACCACCTCCAAAGGTCTCCACTAGTGTGACCTTTAGTCAATTATTATTGTATTCTAGTACAGTTTCCAGTATTCATTCCTTCCTTCTATGATAATTGCAAATACAGTCAACAAATGATCACATTTCTCAAATAATTCTGCATTGATCAAAAGACTTGTAACCGGTGATATCTTTATCTCATGACTTGGTTAATCTTCCAAAATATGAAATCTTATATGTGAAATATTCGAAAACAAAGGGTTCGATAGTCATTCTTGCAGACTTTCTCACCGCACGCTACCAATGTAAACGGAGAGGGTGTTTCTATTCTTCTATAATATTTTTGCTGAAATTATACTACTGAACTTATGTTTGAATCCTTGATTGGTTGGGAGCTTATAGTGGATTCGTTCATTCAAATGCACAGATTATCATCATTATTTAATTGTCACCTATTCTAGCAACTATAGTAAATACAAACCAGGAACTTCATTGAAAATACTTTTCAAATTTAACGTCAGGTTTATTGAATTCTAAATCGAACGAATTAATAAAAGTCATGTAACATTCGCATTTTTAAAACAAATTTATCCAGTAATTGATTTAGGACAGAAGGCATATTCAATTCCTAATTTCTAGACTTGGGAACTTGCTAACTTGCTGCAACTAAATTCGGGCCTCGGTCATTCTATGTAACTACATTTTGAGCTATAATACGTAAACAACAAAAGTTTTGCACTCACTACTTTTTCAATTTAAACTTCGACTCTTTAGAAACACTCACATACGATTTAAGAAAACTAACTATACTTTAATCAGATTCACCCACGCAATTAAACTCCTAATTCTACTCATACTAATTTTATCGGTTTATTCTTCAAACTAGATCAAAATTAATGATAATATAACGAGAACTTGTCAATTTTTCCCTCTGAATGGAAAACCGATCCATTCAGAGGACCTAGGCTCGCACACCGTTACATGTTTTCCCGGTTACGTCTCAATTCGAACTGTGACCTTTTCACTGAAAATTATTCCCCCTCCACGAGCGTTGAGCATAACTTCCAGTGGAAAACCCAAAGCTGCAAAAAGGTCAATGCTCGTACAGTTCTCAAATATAGTGGCTTTTTCGACATGTAATTGAAACTGTATTTGAAAAATCCACAAATCGCTTTAATTGTGACAACTAAGCAACAAGTTAGCAAATTCAAACAAGACATAGTCAATTCCCACACTGAAAACGCAGGGTTCAACATACGGTAAAAACCAAAGTTCATTCCAGTTCAAAAACCTGAAAAATAATAAAATACACAAAAACAACTACAATATACCCACTCAATTTCACAGAATTTCACTCAATATTACAGACTCATTTACCCAAGAGTGTTACATGTTAAATTATGATGTGATGAACATAACCTATTTTTGGACTATTTCTATCAAAATTTGGAACAGTTTTGGGCGTTAAGCCTGTTGTTTCTTTCCCAATCATTCATATTGTCCAATCTTCGCCACGTCAACACATACAGCCAACCCTAAAAAAAATTGAAAAGCTTAGTCATTTACAACAACTGATTGTCATGTTTCATTCTCAGTAGCCAATTGGCAAGCTAGTTACATTTACAATGTAAGTGTAAAAAGTAAGTCTGGTTAATGATTGATTTCTAGGAGCCAAGTTCACGAAGTAGCCGATGTTGAGCAGTTGTACGACGAGTTGATGAATCTGATCGTCCGGCTGGCCAACTGCGGAGTCATTCACGGCGACTTCAACGAGTTCAACCTGATGCTGTCGCCCGAAGGCAAGCCTGTGCTCATCGACTTCCCTCAAATGGTTTCCACTCTGCACGTAAACGCGCAAATGTCAGTACAACAATTATTTGAAAAATCCTACATTTTAGAATTGAGGATAGAATTTTGTTAGTAATTTCTAATGGTGTATGGACATTCATTAATCCACTTAATTTCATTTTATTTTCAAATTGGGTAAAAGTGACAATCTGCAACTACTGTTCTGATTTAGAGTATGTAATTCTGAAAAATTATGTCACTGTGTAGAGCTTTTTTTAGGTCTTACGCCAATAATAATGAGTTATATATGTGGGCTTAGCTTGCTATATCAGTGAATAAATGTATTATGCAGTCCTTATAATGGAAAATAAGGTCTTATACATACACTTGTACATCAAGAGGTCAAGAAGTGTATCACTTGATTGACAAGAATTGCCGGTTTCTAATAATTGAAATGATTGACAAGAATTGGAATGATTTGTCAGGAATTGCCGGCTTCTGAGAGTTGACATGGCTGTATTGTGGGGAATCGTGTTGTAGAGTAGACATTACCATCCAAACTTCGCCTTGTTGTTGAATAAAAACGTAGGCTAATTCCTTTGTGGATTCCAAGTATATATTTCATTTCTGTATTAAATTTGTAAAAATCGAGTAAATCTTACTTATAAATATAGCATAGCCTTTTTGATAAGATAAAGGCTATGTCTGATGTCAGTGAGCCTAGTTCAGTAAAAAATTATTTACGGCGATCATTGAATGGTAAACTGCTCATGGTCCTGTTTGCTTTATGTTATGTAAAAACATTAAGTATATAAATTTAAATTTATTCAATAATAAGATAAAATATCTATAAGCTAATGATTATCATGTAGGAACAGCTTGTCATTATTTTGAATGTTTTGATGTTTGAACAAATTTGTTTGTAGTCATTTTATAATCACATAATTTTCAATTAATTCAACCTTTTTTTTAAATAAATAAACATTCAATTTGTTTTCAGGTTCTTTGACAGAGATGTGAATTGCATAAGGGACTTCTTCAAGAGGCGTTTTGGCTATGAGAGTCATCTTTATCCCACATTTGATGAAATATCGTGAGTAAACAATAACACTACCATTAACATAATATGCTGTCATCAAACAGTTAAGCAGTGTTTACACCAAAGTTATTAACAAAATGTTTATTTTTCCGTCCTTATAGATTCTATTAGATAAAACGGAGCTTGACAAACACATATGCTCATCATGTGTATGTTAAGTTATGTTCAATCTAATATAATCTATAAGGACGGAAAAATAAACATTTTGTTAATAACTTTGGTGTAAGCGTAGATTTAAGGTTATTGGAAGAAGGTTCCGAGGGGAAGGAATATATTGCATTTATTCAAATGATGAATAGGCTACATATTAATAATTATTGAGCCAAATCAATTGCTATTAACTGCCCGAAAGACTTCTGCTACAGCAAATATGACAACTGGGAGAACAGTTAGAAGTAT
Organism: Nilaparvata lugens; assembly: GCF_014356525.2. Classification (NCBI taxonomy): domain Eukaryota; kingdom Metazoa; phylum Arthropoda; class Insecta; order Hemiptera; family Delphacidae; genus Nilaparvata; species Nilaparvata lugens. The sequence continues at coordinate 53,100,151 of NC_052508.1, read as the reverse complement.
ATTCGATGAGAGCTACGATCAAAAAATGGTTTACTCATGGGGGAATTGAACTCAGCACCTTCTGGGTTTTACTGAATCAAATAAACAGCTGAATAGCTGTTTTTATGCAAAATATGTCCAATATGAATCAAGGGACTACGTATTAAGATGTTTAGTGTGTTCGAGATCAGTTAGTTTATAAAAATGCATTGATTTTATTCGTTTGGAAAGTTGAATATTTACAAACAGCTATCTTTATTTACGTTTAATACGTAGCACACCTTCCAGTCGAGAGGTTGATGCTATCTTTATTTGTAGTTGTGTTTTTGTATTTGATTTCGATTCCGTTTAAATTACATTAATTCACTCTATTTGCAGGAGAGAAGATGCCTTGGATGCCGAAGTATCAGCCAGCGGATTCACAAAACGAATGGAAAAAGATTTGTTAGTTGGAATGGGAATTGATTCAGATGATGGAGAAGATGAAGAGGAGGAGAAAGAGGTCCTGGAACTTGGAGAAGAGGATGAAGAGTTATTCAAAGAGAAAACATGCAACAATGGAAGCAGCAAAGATGGAAGCAGCAAAGATGGTGATATTGTACAGTGTGAGCAGAAGATGAATGAACTTGAGGTAGATTGTAAAGAATTGAAAGACAAGCATCAATTCATCGTTGACACCAGTAATGAAAAGCCAAATTATGACCACAAGGGGGACTTGAATGCAGATTGTGATGAGGTGAAAGATCAGTTCTATGATTGTCTTGATAGTGGAGCAGGTACTGGAGAGGAGAACGGCAACCTCAAGGTGAAATTGGATAAAGACTGTGTTGAGTCCAGTGTCAAGGATTTCATTGAGAATGAAAAACTTAATGGAACAGAATATATAAAGTGTGACTTGAAGAACTTACAAACATTTTGTGATAAGGTTGAGGCCAGTGAAGGTATCCTTGAAAATAACACACTTGCGGCCAGTGACGCTGGTCCTCCAGGTCTAGATGGAAATCTAAGTAACGACTTTTGGAACACATATTGCAAAGTTCCAGATTTGGAGCCAGCTGCTGGTGGGGATTATGCAAGGAGCTGCAGTTATGCCTCTACCATTCCGCCGGAAGTGATACGTGACCGCGTGAAGAAAGCGTTTGAAAAACGCGAAGCGGCCGTAGTTAGGAAGCGGTGTCGTGCCAAGGGCGAAGCTAGCGCTACGCAGCGTAGCAGACGTGACAATCGGCAAACTGTCAAAGAGTATGATACGTTTGCTGAGTGGTGAATAAATTGTTTCTGTTAAAAACATGTGTCTTATCATTTAACTTTCTGATCCTAGTAATCACTTTCATACCACAGTTCTCGCCAATAGTTTTTTATAAAATCGAATTTAATATCAAATGTTTAAATTGACAACGGTACAGTACTAACATGCTTTGTAAATTCGGGATGCCTTTCACCTGAGACAATCCTCCTCAGCATATAAGGAGAAATCCAAAATACAGAACATTCAAATACTTAAATAGTTTTACATGTGAGAATAAGACTACATATTCGATTATTGACCGAATGTAAATATGAGGTTTCCTTGATAACTTGAAGGTAAAGGATTTAAGGCTGAAAAATTAGCTTTTTAAAGATGTGCATTGAGCATTAAAAAAACATTCTCTGTTATCCAAAACCAAGATGAATAACCTCAACCAAAAAGACTATTTCTAAGTATAAAAATTCAGAAATCCATAAGATATGGAATGTAGACAACTCTTCCAATCTTGGTACCATTTCTGGATTTTAAAAGGTTCGTCCAAAAAAGTAACAACTTTCGTCGGTGAAGCACAAGACTGACTAAAGAGTCGTAGCAGCTAAATAGTTTTCGACTTGACTCATACAAAGTTACACTTGTGGTGAACTAAGTTACAAACGGTTATGGCTAGAGACTATGATTTCCACACAGGCGACTTCCTCATAATGATGATGAAAATAAGATTTTTGTTTACCAAAAGTGGAGTTATATTCAATCCTGGGTTGCTTTTGTTGGGTAATTACACTGTTGTGAAAGGGGTGGAAAGGGAAACCTACAATTTTCAGGCGAAAATAACAGTCATTACTTTGCAATCAGAAGAGATTTCCAATCCTCAAATCAACTAATTATTTTCGAAGAAAGGATGGAGAGATATTGCACCGAATGATTGTCAATCATTTTCTCTGCAAAATATTATAATCTGCATTATTATTGAAGTAATATTAGTGCTAGTAGTTGGCAACAATGATTCGTAGCCCTGGAAATAGTGTCTTCAACCTATAATTTGCATTTGTTAACCGTAGTTTGATTTGCTTTGACAAGTTTCAGAAGTTATCCTCATGCCAGTAGAAAAACAGTGTAGCTGAGAACAAAACAGGATTGGAGATTCGAATACAGTAGCTGTTATAGTTTATACTACTTTTGATTGAGATTTTCCAATAATATCACTTTTGACTGTGATTTTCAAAAAATATTATCTATCAGTTGAATTAGAATTTCAAGTATGGTGAGTTGTGATTGATACGATCATTCATAATTTTATTTTGAAACACATGAAATAATTTGACAGTACAAAATATTGTGCTGTGACTGGTATGATCAATATGATGTGTGTTTTTCTTACTCGCCATGAACCCTGAAACTGAGGGATTGCTGTTCACATCAATTAATTATAAAAGATTTACCGTATTTGATAGGCTACCGTATAAAAGATTATCGTCTGAATTTCAATAAATTTTACGATATTCCAAATTATTCTATAATCGGATTTTTTCAATGCAATAGATTTTATTTTAATTCCATTCTCAATATTCTTTTTTGTGCCCTTGTGCTTCCCAGCAGAGCTTATTCAACCTTATATTTAGAATATTCAAATTCAATTTATCACAAATTTATTTCATTTATTAACAATCACAAATTTATTATACAGATTAGAAGAAGATAACAGGCATAGCCCAAAGCTGTATTTCTTCCAAATGTTGATGAATAGAAAGAAGTTTCGAAATAAGAATGATGTTGTTTTCTCTTATCACTTTGAAGTCCGATTTTCACTCCAAAACTAACTTTTAAAGATTCATGCATTACAAAATTTATTCTATTAAGGCCATAGTCCAAGTTAAAAAAAAAACTCTTGTCAATTGAAATCATAATAACATGAAAAGTCAACTAAACAGGAAAACGTAAATTCTCTGCAGGCGCCACCAGCAAAAGATTTAATCTTGACCGCTGGTGGGAGTGGATTATGAACTGAAAATGTGCCTTATCCAATTTGATTACAGTTGTTGAAGAGAACAATGACAACAGGTGAAGTGAGAGGTATAGTGAGTGCCCTGGGCTACCTGCCCGACGGTCGACGAGCCCCAACCACCTACTCCTTCACCATCTTCTTCATTCTGTACTCTATCAACTTGTCGTTCGGTCTGCAACACGAGTGGCGCAACTTCAAAGTACGCCTGGAAATAATTCGTAATCTAGTTCTGCTCTGCAACATTCAGGTGTACTGGTTGTCGGTGCCTGACATCTATGTTCTGTTGGACATCTATGAGAGACACAGAACGCGTCTGCTGAAGATGAAGTATTTCAAGAAACTGACCAGGTAACAATCAAACAATACTTTTATTGTAGCAACAGAGGTACCATATATTACAAACGCAAAAAAACAATAATATGGTCAATCACAATAATATAAGTCAGTCCTTACTTACTCACTCCTTGGCGCTACAGCTCATTCAGAGCCTTGACCTCCTTCAAAACACCTCTCCATTCGTCTCTATCGGCAGCCTTACGTGTCCATCCCCTGACTCCCAGCTTCCGAATGTCGTCCTCCACATCCTCTAGCCAACGCTTTCTCGGACGTCCTCTCAGCCTTCTCCCTCCTGGGATGTTCCTGAAGACCTTTTTTACAATTCTTGAGTCACTCATCCTCTCAACGTGTCCCAGCCAACTCAAACGCCTCAGTTTTATCTCGTCAACAATTTGCCATTCTGTTACAGATCACGCAGCTCTTGATTTGATCGTATTCGCCATTCACCATTAACATATACAGAAAATATCTTTGTCAAAACCTTTCGCTCCCAAATATTTAATAGATCCTCATTCTTCTTTGTCAAAACCCATGTCTCTGCTCCATACAAAACAATTGGCTTTATGACTGTTTCATATATTTGTATTTTCTCTATCCTAGACAGGGTTTTGGATCTCAAATATTGGATCAGAGCATAATAGCATCTGTTTGCGGCAGCTAGTTTTGCTTTTATGTCAGTCTCAACATTATTGTCGTCTGTTATGATAGAACCAAAATATTTGAAATTGCTCAATCTTTCAAAACGATAATTGTCAACCTCAAAAAATCTTTCACCAGTGTCCTGGACCCTGCTGCTTTTCAAATATTTGGTTTTGCCTTCATTTATTGAGAGCCCGAGATGTGCCGATCCTCCGTTGAGTATATAGCCTGAATGCTTCCTCTAATGTGTTGTCTATTCCTTGCAATCAGGACCACGTCAACTGCGTATGCCATATATTGAAGCATTCTGTTCATTATCGAACCTCTTTGGTTTACATGTATTTCTCTAATGACTTTTTCAAGACTTAGATTGAACAACATAGGAGATAATACGTCTCCCTGTCTAAGGCCTATGTTTGCTGCGAAACTGCTGGTGAGCTTTCTTTGAACCTCCACTTTATAATTTGTTTGGTGGAGTGTCATTTTAGTAAGATGTATGAGTTTAAAAAATATAAGTCAGTGAAATTCAAAAATCAAAAAACATTTAATGACAGCTATTTTCTAGGCATTAACTTATTGCTAAAATGTATATGGAAATTGCGTTTTTTAAATGAATTCAATTGATTAACAAAGTATCAAAAGTAAACTCTTATTTCAAATAAAATCATTCTCCATTCTGACAGAAATACAACGCTATAACTTGAAATAAGTCATAGACTATATATTATATATGTTCACTATCTTAAGTAAAATGAGAATAAAAATTAACAATAATCAGTCAATTTTTGCATTGAACATCAGGTATTGGAAAATAGTGGTAATATTGAAAAAATACAACTTTTCAGAGCAAGTTAGTTGTCGAGTTTCTTATTAAGATTTCAATCTAGTTTATTTTGCATTTTATCAATGGAAAGTAATCAAATAAAACTATTCCTTCAGCTACTGTACCAAGATAGGGAGCTGTTCCTCCACAAATTACACATAAATCATTCGTATATTGATTCAAGTATATTCTAATTTTATATTTTCAATTTATATTTCAATTTTAAAAGTAGTTGTGAAAAAGGAAGCATGATAAATAATTAGTAAATTTATTTCCCTACCTGGGAAGGCTACTTCACATTATTTTCTCATTTTCGGAAAACATTCATACCATCAACATGTTTTGCAAAGATCTCATAAATGCATTTTATTTGATTTGACAGGAAATTCTACAGCGAAATGGCAAGCCTGGAAGACGACTCACAACATTTTGTGAGAGCGTTTGTGGTGGTGAGTTTCTGCTACACTTGTCTGCCAGTCCTCAATGCACTCTATGCAAAGCTCACCGTCACCTCAGCTGGAGCCGACTTCAAGGATTTGCCGCAGGTCAACTATTACAATAATTATTGTTCAAATTATTTGCTTCAATAGAACATCACAATTTGACATAAACGCTAGTCAACACAATACAATACTGCACAATAAAAACATGGTTTATACAACACAACAATTAATAGCCAGAGTATATTGACTTCAAACTCAACTTAATATTATACTGCAATACATAATTTTTTATTTCAAAATCCTTTAATATAGTTTGTCCCACTTATATTATTTGACAGAGTAGAAGGGATTATTTCTAATACATCTCTGAACCTAAGTTGCCTTATTTCAATGCAGAGGAAGAATGAAGCCTATTCATTATTTTGATTGCGGCATTAGTTCCAGGTTGATGGTAAATTTTATGTATTACTTCATACCCACTAGGGGTACGCGACAGGGTGTCATCCCGTCTACTTGTCACCTCAAAATTTTGAGCACAGGCGACAGCTTATCCCCTAGCGAAAATATATCGCTACCGTCAAGTTATGCCCGCGACAGCATGTCACCTACTGGAATGGCAGGCTCCATCCTGTGGGGACCGTACACGACAGAGTATCACCTTGCTCGCTTGTGTCAAGTGGTCTCCCCGTTTGCATGTCACCTTCTTAATAGCAGGCGATATCCTGTCGTTAATGAGCACGACTGAGCTGACTTTGATTTCATATTTTCAAGGATGAATAAAATAGATCTACAATTAATCTATCTATTAGGAAGTCATTCCCATAAAAAGATAGAGAATTTTCGCCTCATTTGTCAAACAAAAGATTGCTTCCGTTTTCCAAAAAAAAATGTTCCATGCAAAATTTGTAGCTCAATTTAAGACATTCATAATGTTTTATTTCAAGGCATACTCCTTTCAATGTTCTATAATTTTAATTGTCCAGCTAATCTCGTTTCTCAAGCTTTAGCTTGCTCTTTTGGGAAGTAGTTCCTAATGTTTCATTTTGTAGACTAATTTTATTATTGCATTGTATAGTGTATAGTTTAGTGCTTTCTTTTGTAATGATTTGTCGTGTAGTTAGTTACATGGGTTTTGAGAAGCTGAAGATATCAAGAAATCCATCCTCTTTACATAGTTTAAGACACTTTTCAATCAAACGGAGTGGTTTAATTTGAGACAAAGAAGTTTGAAGAGAATAAAATTCCCTACAATTCTAGTCTAGTTGGATGTTTTTTCTTATATTAATCTCCAGTTAGGACCCAGACCCAGTAGTGCCAAGCTGCGACCCCTTTCAAATTTGAGATTGAATGAAAACATTAGTCTTGGCAACTCTTTTGTATGGTGACATCTTGTCGTTACCGTGCACGGCACAGTGTCACCTGCTCGCTCGCGTCAATTAGTCCCCCCGTCAGCATGTCACCTCCTTAGAGAGAAGACAAGTTGTCGGCGTCAACCGGTCACCTCCAAGGACCGGTTTCAGAGGTGATATCCTGACGGGGGGACAAGTTGTCGGGGTGTTTATATAAGGAATGCTGAAAGTAGTAAGTGAATTGCATCATTTATGTTTGATGTGTTAACAGGTGTCATACCTTCACTACCCAGTGAACGGTGGACCGGTGACGTTGACACAATACGTGTGCGGCGCTGTGTTCCTGTACACGGGCAACCTGGCCGCATCTCTCTTCAGCTTCTGCTTCCTTTACGCCAGCTACCTGGCACTGCGATGTGTGGCCGCCGCCTTCCATCAGCTGACTGCCCTCATTGCTCTGTGGGATGCCAATGTCACTCAAGGTCAAATCCACAACGACGACCTCTGTCTGCGCGAAATTGTCCTCTTTCATCAACAGATCTGCAGGTTCGACCATCAAGACATTTTTCAAAACAATTTCCCACAATTGAACAAACAATAATGCTGGATCACCAAATATCAGTAGGCTTATCAGTGTCCAGATCTAGTTCAGTGAAAATACCTACGGTATCCTACCACAAATTCCTATCCCACTATATCAGACAAAATACTAAAATAATACCAAAATTCCGGGCACTAATACTAATATTTAGGAAGGGACCTTTCATTTTTTTCTCACAATAAGTTTACATTAGACTATTATATTTTATATTTATTTTAATTTTTTATATTTTTAGACTTATCAAAAGCTTTCGATACCGTACAATACCACATTATTAAATGATAGGGAGATGAAAAAATAAGATAACCTTGTGCTATTCCTCTCCCTATTCTTTTATTATTCCTAAAATCTAATTATAATTCTAAATTTTTTTTAGTATTATATTCACCTTTCACTATCCCACTATGCCAGACAAAATACTATAAAAAATACTGGACACCAATCCAAATATTTGGGGATTTTTTTTTCTTCTCACAATAAATCTCAAATAAAATGATTTATTTATTTTCACTTTTTCAATAATAATATTCGAACTCACGACTCACAAACAAACCTTAAGGTTCATGTGAGCATAGTTTCAATAATATTGTGAACTTATACTTTATTCTATTATGTATGCTATGTATAAATGTACATTGTTATGCTTGTATTTTGTTGGAAACAAATAAATTCAATCCAATTCAATCTGAGTTTACAACAAAGTTATTAACAAAATGTTTATTTTTCCGTCCTTATAGATTCAATTAGATTGAACATAACTTATCATACACATTATGTGCATATGTGTTTGTCAAGCTCCGTTTAATCTAATAGAATCTATAAGGACGGAAAAATAAGCATTTCGTTAATAACTTTGGTGTAACGCAGCTCAAGTGTGCATTATAAAAATGATAAGGAGAGGAAAATAGGGTAACCTTGTGCTATTGCTCTCCCGAAATTAGATGAGGTTACCCATAGTCCGAAATAGGTTGAGTCTTGTAGTTTTCCACTTCACAAAATTTTCAGTCCGAAAATGTTTCCACAGAGCATATTTTAAAATTTGGTTGTTCCAAAACCAAATGAAGAAGAAATATTACAATTATTATCACTAGAATAGAAAATATTCACATATTAAAGAAAATTTTGAATAAGGACCGACAACACAAACTTAATTATGTTAATTAATTTAGATCCAGCTTTATTTTTTGTTAAATTTTATTATTGAGGCTTAAGTCCTTTGATAGTGAGTGGTTGAATACATTGAATTATTTTGAATGAATTATTCTCTTAGGAGACAATGATGTACGTTGGGCAGTATTGATAATTAGTAATTGGAGAAGTTGATCAATTAAAATTAGTATAATTTATTTATTCATAATGTCTGAAATACTAGAAATCAGAGGTTTACCACCTTATTTTTTGGAACTTTTTGAGGGTCAATCTTTGGGTTATGGACGGCATGTCCATAAGAGAAGGTAAGTTTGACCCCCAAAAACATCCCAAAAAGTAAATTGATTGGTTTATTTGAATAGATATTGAATTTATAAGATAACAGCACAAGAAATTTTTAAGACAAATTTGTAAATTGATAGAGAAGTGCAAATAAATATATGGGTGTGCGGTATTATCTAGCAAAAGGAATTAATAATATGATAGAATAGAATATATTTATTAGCCTCAATAGTACATCATAATTTTACATATAGGCCGGTCAACACAATATAATTATAATAATTAAATTAATTATAAACAATAAATTATTAATAATAGGTAAATTAAAATTCACAATAATATTTTTATAATATTATATTTTTTTCGAATTCCAGAGAAACCAGATTACTAAAAAAAGGCATAGAGACAGCTACAATAAATCTTTTACAAGGATGTGTTGTACAATTATGCCTGGGATTATTCAGCATTCTTGAGGTAGGGAATGATTAAGTACTGTTGGTATCGTACATAGTCTCAACAGAGATTATTTTTCCAAGAACTTTTCAATATGTACTGAAATGAAAGCTTGCACTTTTTGGAAAGAAATATGTTTTTGTGTAGATGTTCTTCCATTTTTTCCATTAGAGTATAGTACACTTCCACAATTCATGTGTTCATATTTTCAAATACTATTTGAATGAGAGAAACTGAGTAGCATTTAAATGAATTCGAAGGAGCAGTGTAATTATCTGCTGTTTGTATTTTTTTACGAATACATTATTTTGTTCTATCGATGTCAAGAAGTATAATATCGCATTCGTTCAATTGCTAATTAATAGCATATAAATTTAGTTTTAACGTTTAAAAATTTAAATCTTCGTTATTATTATTATTAATATATTTGAAGTATTCTATATTGTTTCAGGGTGGCGACAAAATAAAGTATGGAGGTTTCACGTGTTTTGTTCTACTCATGCTTGTAGGATTTTCTTCTTTCGGACAAATTTTAGAGGACAGGGTGAATATGAAATTTTATTTCTATTTCCAATATTAATAATCCTGTCACAGATACAACTTGTGTGTTTCGCAGTGAATATAATCTATTTGAAACAGGCAACTTGACGTTTTGGCATTAAAATTGAAAACAAAAACATTCTTCACCTTCCTGTAAACTCCATCAAAACATCATTATTGATGGGAAATTGCTGTTCTGTTCTCATACCTCAACAAGATACTTTCTGTGCAAGTCATAGATAATTTTGTATTCTAGATATAGAAATATTATTTGCCAATAATATGCAAAGAGCGAAATATAAATCTGAAAATATGAATATTTTTACTGGCTGTTTATACTTCAAATGATAGCAAGGACGAAGGACAAAATTTTTATTTGAATATTTCTCAATGGTTGATCAGTTTCTTTTCTTATGACTTATTTAAAATGAGAGTCATCACCCGCTCTCATGACCGTTATACTTCAGCCAGCTTCACAAGTTTATTATGCCAATAGTTTAAACGTTCAGTAGATCTTAATAATGTACTTTCGTGTATGGAATGAACTTGTATTTCGAATGAATAGTATAAATTGATAAACTTTTCAGATTGGAAGAGTGAGAGTATCGATATGGGACAGTGATTGGGTGAACAGGCCATACTTTACAAGGAAAGTACTGTACACCATGATGATAGGTGCTTCAGCCAGGCTAGAGTTGAGACCATATGGACTTCAGCAATTGAATATGACCTCTTTGGCCAATGTAAGTATTAGAATTCATTCTTTTAATACATTTCTATTGTAATGAATATAATATTGCAACAGCTATTGTTAATTATTTTATGATAGTAAATTGATTTGCCTTTGCATATTAAGCTACGTACAGATATACGCGCCTCCAACCTGCTCCGCGCACGCACCGCCTTCGTTCTGCCCCCGTTCTTCACTCGCACCGATCATGAACGTTACGGGAGATGTTAGCTCTTCTCTCGTTCCACTCTTGCTCCCCGGTCGATCATCAATCGCTCTGCTCGAGTGACGTTCGGTTGCGGAGCAGAGCGAAAGTCTGTACGCACCTTTAGAGTCGCCTGCTATTATAAATTACATTAATTTGCCTTTGCATAGTTGAATTGAAACTGAATTTGAATAGAAATAGATGTGTTCGATAGACAAAAATATCTGGATCACCTTTAGAGTGTTTGTTAAATTATTCTCTATATCACCAATATAAGATACCCAAAAGAGCGTCCACATTAGATAAGATAAAATCCACCTGGACATTATCATTCTATCCCCAATAGAAATGTTAGAATTTCAAATTTTGACAATATCTTGTACAGTTCAGTGATACAGTATAGTTCAATTCATCATGATTTCTTTTATTGGTATGATATTATTAATTTGACATGATTTCACATTACAGTTGTGTTGTGTAAGCCATTTCAATAATGATTACATTATTATTGTGTTTTGTTTTTCTTCTGTGTGTTCGGTAAATTATCATTTTTTATTTTATGTATTGATTTATATAATACACTTATACAAACACAACTACAACACTTATACAATTATTATACTGTAGAAATAATTTTTCTTCTGCAATTTCAATTCAGTAGCTCTTAGGATTTTGAATAAAATAATTCATCCTTATTCATTATTTTCAGGTCCTGAAAACTGTTTACTCATTGTTCAATGTGATAAATCAGTCCAGATAAATTACAAAAATAAAAAGTATTATAACTAGATCAATAATAAATAGTTTATATAGGTCAATGAGCCATCATAGGATACTATGTACATGAGTTGAATATAGTTTGTAAAGAAAAATGTTTCGCAGTGTCATTTCTTTACCACGAATATTTACTCTTCGACTTAATAACATTCAAACATTTCATAAATACAAATACTACAAATACTTTAAAAATGATTTTCTGTAGGAATATAAATTATAAGTGGTATTTCATCATGATATAACAATTATTTATTGATGATTCCAATCTTTCACTAAAAATCAATAGATGGTTCATAGAGCAACTATATTGAAATATAAAAATAGTAAAAATAAGTAGGTAGCCTCTATAAAATAGAGCCATTCTATGGTTTTATGTCCAGTAATGCTTAATTGTAAGACTCATCAGAGGCTCTAGGAGTGAATGGAAGGGATCAGACTTGGTTGATTCTCCTACTTGAAAGATAAACAGCAATTTGTAGAAGAAACCAAAACGCCAAAAACGTTGCGCTTTAAAAATCGATGGAACGTTGAAAATTTAAATTACGGTGTCTATACTGATTATAAACCGTCACCCAAAAAAGTTTTTGAAAAATCCTGTTTCAGATTTGTGTTTTTAAAAAAATTCCCGCGCCCCCTTCCATTTGGAAGGTACTCTATACCCCCCAAATCACCCGGAAGCAGTTCCCCGAATAATTTATCAAAGTCGGCGTCTATACAATGCTTGGTTGAATCAGTTGCTATCACATCTCTTGTCAAATGCTGAATTTCCTCCAGAGAACATACTTCTCCGCACCCAGACAGTTTCAATTCGTCCAACTTATGATTCTCGGACTTACGGTAAAATATCTGGAACATACCATACCAATCATTGTAGGATACAAAATTACATACCGTGAGTTTTGTTCAATTTAGGATTCATGGTCATGTTATCGGTATATTTGTATGTAAATCTTGAATATAAAGATCTTATGTTATTGTCATAACCAATTTTTTTTTATAACGAGAATCTACCGGTCTCTTTGTAGTGGTATATCATTAGTTTTATCTCTGGTAAAATATAGACTAGAAAAGAGTGTAAATAGTTGTGATCCCTGGCCCCTCAAACGCTACTGTAAGAGAGCAGGTACTTAGAAGTGCTGTGACCAACTGTCAAACTCCCACATTTCATTCCTTCTCTCTCTCCGTGAACACTGATCAGAATAATAATGATATAAATAGAATAGGTTTCTAAGGCGAAAAGTAAACTGACAAGTTCCTAAAAAAAATTCAGTGCAGTTGCATGTATGGGAAGGTTAGGGGCTTACAACTATCCACGAGGCCTATATCGAGGTAACTTATCTCTTCAAGTAAATTTTCTACTATGACAATGTCAAGTATTTTTATTAGATACTATTAGCGCGCAAGTTCCTCTTCGTTAGTCTTATTATCCGTTTGGCTTTTGGAAGAATAAGCCAGAAAATAAAAACCAGCATGTACGCTTCGCACGACAGCACTTGTTCCAGCATGTTTCTCGTGTCGTAAATGGGGATTTTCATTCTTGATTCATCCATATTATGCTTATTGGCATTTGAAAACTATATCTTATTCGTACACTAGCCTATGATATTCTACAGTAATATAAAGAAGGATATACGAAAATATAATATAGGCCTATACTGGTTACCTTGACTGCATGCAGATTATTACGATTCAACTGGTGTAATTCTATAAGAATCATTGCATTATAATCGGGAATATGTTCTTTCCACACTCGCAATGCGTTCAAAAGATTAGCAATTGTGTTATCATGAGCGGCGTACAGGTATAGTTGATTTTTCCCGGAATTATTGCTTTTATCAGTCAAATGCTCTAGAATGGTTCTCAAAAGTGGACCTAGAAAATTCAAGAACGTTTTCAGTCGGGCAACAATGAATTTTCTGTTGTACAAACTCATCTGACTTTTTATTTTTTATTTGTAGTTTTGACGTTTGTTACCACACTTAGAACCGGTTGCATAAAAGTCTGTTATTTTTTAATCTCGGTTAAATGCCATGAGATCAAAGAGGCTTTCTTCTCAGAAAGACCTTCTCTGATTGGTTCTCCTGGAACTTGATCAGCATGATTAAAATTCAAAAGGTTTTTGGGTGTTTTAACACAATAAAATATTATTGATTGATTGATATTGTATTTTTGATGATGAAAATCTCAACTAAATTGATTATTATACCAATTCACATTTACAATAATCATGAATAATTTTATTCGAATATTGACAATGATTATTAATTAATACAAATAATTGAAACCTTTCTTAATAACATTTAAGTAATTTTCAATATAATATTAGAAAGTCCTTAAATAACATATATTGTATAAAAATAATATCTAAACAACATATTGAACAGTCCTCAAATTTATCAAAGAATTCACAGAAAAGTATAGCAAAATTATTGTTTTTCAACTTGATAGTAGGCATATAGACTACAATTACTATATTAAGATGATCCTGTAGTTTTGATTAATTTATTTCTATACAGGGTAACTGTTTAGTAGTAAAGGCCTATCTAATCAATGACTTGGTTCATATGACTCGGATTCAAGGAATTACTACTTGTACTAAAATAATGGTACGTACTAAAATAAATCATATTCAATCCTTAATTAAAAGTTTGATTTTCATTGATTCAGATATATAAATTATAACTACTCTCATGATAGGTTTTCATATTGAACATGAAAATTCTTACCTCCCTTGATCCTTCTCAATTCAGGTGTGTATGCAAACAACGAGAAGGCTTTAGCCGCCAATTGATTCAATGGTTCTGGATAAACCTTTTCTGTCCAGTTAGGAAGTTTCAAATTGAGTTCTGCCTGGAAATTCAAATAATATTATAAACAAACCAATTTTTTATAAAACCGAAAAGTACTAGTCCAATATTGCACACTGGTCGACTTTCAGATGTAAATAATAATATTTCAGATGTAGGTAATAAATCTAATTCGTCAGATAAATAATTGTCTAATTATTATTCAATAGTGTGCTTTTCTTACTAACTTGAGCTCGGGACACATATAACCGCACATAGCCCGTGCCGAGGTACGGCCGAGCACGACACGGTGATGGTGGTAGGAGACCACACATATCCGTGCGACAGCCGAGCGGCAGCAGTGTCTCAGTTCTGTTTATGTAGTGCTACTGTGATCTGATTTCTGGATGTGTTAAACCATTGTTAATAATATAACGTTTAAAAGCTTGTTGCATCCGATTTAAATTTATATTTTTCAATTTTAAACTAATCACCTGTGGACACAGAAGATGAGAATCATAGTGCTGGTATATATTTCGGCGCATAACAATACCATCATCAGTCATGTATCGGAAATATATATCAGCAATAAAATTGTTATCTTCTGCCTTATGTATCTAAACGTAATTAGTTTTAAATTTAAAATTTAAGACACAGTCACAGGTTCCTCCTTTTATACTTTTTGTTGTTTATTTTATTATTTATTATATAATGTCTATCACACTTTGGCTTGACTTATTATTTGGTTATACTTTTACTTTTGGAACTTATTTTCATTCATCCATATTTTTTCATCACTTTTATCGTAAAAAACTGGAAAATTCGGTATCTCTTCAATAAGTTTTTCACTCTCTATGTTAAACGAGCCTGCACCGTCTTCGTCAAAAAGTGAACTGAACTAGTCGGTGACGGCGCGGGCAACAAACACGGTGACGGTGCTGACGCGGTGCGGTAGTATGTGTCCCTACACGTTTGAAAGCATTTGTTTTCTCACTCGCCGTAGTACGTCTGTCACACGGCCGTGCCGCGTCGCGGGCTCGGTGCGGCTATGTGTGTCCCGGCCATAAAGCACAACCAAACACGGATATCGTCAAATGACTCCGTGTAGCTTAGTTGACAGCGCGCGCGATGTTCATGAATCTAAGGTTTCGAGTTCGAGCCCTATCAAACTCATTTTTTTGCTGGAAATTTTCAACTGAAATCAAATCAAAATTTTCATTCACAATACAAACAATGAAGGTCCTGCCAAACTTTTCTTAAATTACGTGTACGTTTGTAATATTATTAGTTCCGTTTTATAAATTGATTGTGCTGTTATTATTGAGATACAAGATTACATCCTTCTTAGAGTAGTCACGAATATTTGGAGGAAGTCTGTTTAATAAGTAGGGAATTACATAATGTACGGATCTTTTACCAGGGAGTGGCCGTAGTCGAGTGGATTAGATGCTGGCTTTGTAATCCAAAGGCCCGGGTTCGAATCCCAGCCCGGGCAAGATATTTTTCTCGGGCCACTCCCGTGTTTCGGATAGGCACGTTAAGTCGTCGGTCCCGGCTGCCTAAAATCAGTCGTTAGGTCATGTCAGAGGCCCTGAAATTGATCAGTTGCGACTGAAAACACTGACACCAGACCTGAGCCAGCCAGGTCACACGATATTATTATTATTATATTATTATTATTATTATTATTATTATATTTACCATGAATATCATTGAATATGGGTACTACATAATAATATATTGACTGGAGATCTTAAATTATTGTAGGATGAGGGAGGAGCAAGGAGTCTATAGTATAAATTGTCTTTGTGAAGTATTACAATTTTGAAAAGATAGAAATGTTTGGGCGATAAGGTATGATATAACTCTTATAAAGATTATCCAGCAATTTTGAACAGAATAATTATTAATAATTAATACATTTTTTCATGTTTCCTGTACATGAAGAGATTGCATTTTACAACAGCAATTTCCCCAGTGCAAAGCATGGTGGTTTTTTACCATACCAGCTGGTTTTAAAATAAAATCGTTCATATATTGTCCTTTTATACGGAATGAAAAAAATGGGATAAACTACCTAGCTATAGGTATAATAATAATTCATTTTCATAAGTAATACAGTTTATATTATCCAATATCATGTTATATTTTTAAAATTACCTGAGCTTTCAGGATTCCTTGAATAAGTAGCAAATTATTGAACTCTTTTACTTCCATTCCTGTCATGTTGGTCAACAACTCAAAAGTTGGCTCATTTTCCTTCATCAACTGTTTTACCTCTTCAAGTTTCATGACCTCATCCATTGCTTCATTGTAGCGGTGTACTTCGCAAGGTGTATTCACAAGTAAAAGCTGAGAAATTTATCAAATTTAGATCCAAAATATCAAACACAAGATGTAGCCTATCAAGTAACAAGAAGTACCGTACCGTAAGTTACGGTATACCTTGACTTTGATATTTTTGTTGATGTCACTAGAGGCTTAAACATTTATCTAAATTTAAAATAAAAATATCAGAAACAAGTTATAATCAACAATAGAAGCTGGACATTTTGTAGAATTTGGAACAATAATATTATAAGATTAGGATTGAGTTATTGACGGTAGTTTCAATTATAGTTTCATAATGAAAAGTGGTAGAAGGAAAGGAACGGAAGCTACTATACATTTTCACTGTACTTATCACGTATTTGTTCGACCTGTAGGACTATACAAATATATATATCTTTTAATGCTAATAATAATATTGACGTGTGACCTGGCTGGCTCAGGTCTGGTGTCAGAATTCTCAGGTCGCAACTGATCAATTTCAGTGCTCAGAATATGCTATTTTGTGTATTATTTAATAGTTAAGTGTTGATAGATGAATAATCTATTGCTGCTGCAAGCACATGTTAATCAGAGGCGAAAGATGCAAGTAGTGGGTTTCTTGTGTTTAAGAAGTTATGACCCCGTTCAGCATTTTGTAAGATTAATTTTCTTGTCTCTGGTGTGTGATAATTCATGGATATTGTAAATCTATACCTTGTCCTGGGACAGTGGCTCATACTGGTAGGGTATTGGCTGCCAGTTCAAGTCTTTGTTCCATTTCTGTGCCTGTGTTGGTGGAAACAGTCCAGCCAGCACCAATTGCATGCTCATCTTGGTTCGGTCAAAGTCAGTTGTTTGAGCCGTTACATATCTTGGAGAGTAGATGTCGCTCAAAAATGACTTGTACCGGGTCCTCAGCAGTTTTCCAATCTCATATTGGTTTTTTTCCCTGCCTATCCCAACATAAAGATAGAACATTTTATCATTAAACTTCTCTAAATATGTTTTTCACTATCAAAAAACATTATTCTATACAATTTGAATTGAGCCTTTTTTACATTTCCAATAGGCCGACTAAGGACCACAGTAATCGACAATTAAGGCTGTTCGGTAAACTTTTTTCTATTTAAATTGGATAATCTTTCTCAATATAATTGTGAAGATCATTATAAGAGTGAGAAAAAGTGGCAACTGAAATTTTTAAGTGGTCTAATAAGCGAGTTATGGGTTGTTGAAAGTGCTAACTTCGTTTTCTTCCCAGATCATAAACGGTTTCGACTATATTAACAGAACTTCTCTTAAAAAATTCAAAAAATTTATAGTCCAGTCAAATGGTCGTTTTTCAGGAAACAGCCCCGAAAGGATTTAGGATTTTTCTCGACGGTTCTATATGTATTTTGGGACGCTGAATTCGAATCTGAAATATTCTGACACGCCAGAGGGCGGCTTCACCCCCAAAACCACCAAAATTTCGGACTTTTTTCAATTCTCCCATTTTATCTCGTGAACCTTGAGTTTCTCAAGAAAAATAATTCCTGACAAAATTAAGGAGAATAAAATGTTCAATAAATTGAGTCGTCGCGCAGGATTCTACCGTTTTTGGTTCCGGAGCTACGAATTTTCAAAAAAGGGGTATTTTTTAAGGGGTTTTCAAAATTATGCAAACCTACCACTTCTACCCTATACAACATGGATATTTTTCTAGTATAGATAAAAAACCACACATCACGTGGATGAACAATTCATTATGAACAGGATTCCTTGGGAATCTTCGAATTTAGTAGTGGGGAGAGGGGAATATACCCAAAAATAGAAAATCATGTCCTACTGCCAAAATACACATTTTTCGTTATAATACCTTTTCAAGGCCTTCCTAACAAAAAAATACATATTTCGGCTGAAATCATCCCACGCGGGTTATTTTCTATGAGAATTACCCGTTAGAAACATTTAATTTCAGTATTTCCTAGTGGGGGGTACGTCATAAGGATACGTCAAGGATCAAAAGTTAAAACACTTATAGCTTTTGACAGAATGATCAGATATCCTCGTACTACAGCTCATTCTTCTCAGCTCGTCAAGGCGGTTCAAAATCATGTATAATAATTGAAATTATTTGATGAAGAAATAAAAAAATCCACTTTTAGTGTATTTTAGCCCCTATTTAAATACACAGAAAATGACCAATTTCTATTTTCAAAACTGTGTATCTCGGTAACCCGAAATGATAAAAAATGGTACTTGGTCTTGATTTAAAGAACAGAATCTTCTCTTTCATGTGAGGTAGATGAATTTTGTAAAAATATAATTGTGAGGTAAGATACGTTTGATTCAAAAAATCAAGAAATTTGCAATATTTTCCTCATTTTCACAGTCTAGACAGTTTTTCGATAATAAACAGTCATGCAAGATGGGTTTTAGGCAACGTAGCTTATAGACCATGTAATTCTCTTTCATTTGAAAACAATCGCAAGTTTCTATCATGTATCTTACTTGTTTTAGAGACTCTTGAATAACAGTAGAATTGCAGAAAAAATGAAAATTATCATTTTTTCCATAAGCTGTAACTTTTGAACGGTATTGAAATCAGGAAAACGATTCATGGGAGCGGAAAGAGGAGAAATCTCTACAACATCGACTACTTTTTCGATTCTTTATCTGAAGTGTTTCACAAGATACGAATTTTTGAATATTCGAGACTGTGGAAATGATTGACATATCAAAAATTTTCCGGATATTCAAAGTTGCGTATCTTGTGAAACACTTCAGATAAAAAATCGAAAAATTAGTCAATGTTGTAGAGAATTTTCTCCTCTTTCCGCTCCCATGAATCGTTTTCCTGATTTCAATACCGTTCAAAATACATATAGAACCGTCGAGAAAAATTCTTTCGGGGCTGTTTCCTGAAAAACGACCATTTGACTGGACTATTATCTTTCCAAACTGGAACATTTTATCCCCCATATCGTTCATAAAGAAAAAAGTAACATTTTTTGTAAATTCGATAACTTGTTTATTTTGGCATAAATCGTGAAAAAACGCATATTAGAACAAAGCCAATGATATACTGAATGTATTAAAAAAACACTCCAATGGAAATTTCGAAACCGTTTATGATCTGAAAAGAAAACAGAGTTAGCACTTTTCAACAACCCATAACTCACTTATTAGACCACTTAAAAGTTTCAGTTGCCACTTTTTCTCACTCTTATAATGATCTTAACAATTATATTGAGAAAGATTATACAATTTAAATAAAAAAGTGTACTGAACAGCCTTAACGATTATCATTATTATTATTATCATTATTATTATTATCATTAATGCCATCATTATTATTATTATTTACGTTGATCTCCCGCTTTATTCGCCTCCAATAATCTTCGATCCTCGCACTCTGAGCGATCGAATTGAGCCTTAAGCCACTATCACATTATCAATGAATATTATCAAGTAGACCCACCAATAGATTCCTATTTTGATTCAATCGGTTACTGTACCATACTTACACATGGTACAAAAAAACAGTATATACAAACCGTACCATTTTCTTTCTCTAGGCTCATACTCTCTCTCTCTCTCTCTCTATATATATATATATAATATATATATATATATATATATAATATATATATATATATCCAGCTTTGCCTATCAGCGGAGGGCCACTAGACTACAAACTACTTGTTCAAAAACATTGAACATTTTTGAAAATGTATCTTTTCAAAGCAACAGATGCTCTTTTGTATTTTCTCAAAAGCATCGTGTTGCATCCAAAAAGATACACAAGGATCTTTTCTGAGTTACGTCCTTTTAGCACAACACAGCCTATAAGTTGACATTCGTTCAATATGCTCTTTCATTGTTGTTGATACGTTGCAACTCTCTCATTTATGATGAATCTCTGTGTGTAGGAAGATTCCTCCAAGGAAGCGCTGTAGGGAGCTTCCTCCATCTAGGGATGTAGGGTCTCTGAAGTCTGATGTTTTGCCAAAGCCGTGAATATTACCCCGCGAACCATATCTTGTCCAAATGCCGTTTCAAAGTCAAGGCGGCAAAGCTACGGGACGAGTACTGTACCTCTTGACATTTTTTTCATATAATTTTTCTCGAAGAAAGTCATGGCTCTTACATCACTGCTAAGAACTTTTTGCTTGGACTACTTTCATAATTTTTATAAAGCTCAATTAATTATTCAAGACTAGAATAATCAAATTTCGAAAGAAATCTATTGGATTTAG